>NC_134358.1:555444879-555579879 GCF_048569485.1 Anomaloglossus baeobatrachus | reverse complement strand
ACTAAGCGGTCCCGTATTGTCCCAGTTACCCAGCAGCTAGGTACAGCCGCTGGAAGCACCGATTATTTGCTGCAAATATAATGTATGATCAGCGGTTTTACTCAACCTCTCCAGCGGGCAGTCCGATCTGTGTCCAGTGTGAGCTGAATGTATCCACACACCGAAGGAGTTTACTTGGCAAGCTGTCACTACACAGGTAAAGCAGACAGTGCAAGATTCCAATCCAGTCCACTTCCAATGTGAACAATGAGTAGCCGTAGAGGGCACCACTGGAGGATGGTTGCAGGCAAACAACCTCTCCCTTGTGCGGCACTAGTCAGCCTCTAAAGGACACGGTCCGGACTGTCTGCTGAAAAGGTTGAGAAGTTACCGCTGTTAATTTTGCCTGCAACCATCCTCCAGTGGTGCCCTCTACGGCTACTCATTGTTCACATTGGAAGTGGACTGGAGACTCTAACTAAGGGGTTTGTGGTAACCTGACATCTCCTCCACAACTTGTATTGTTCACGACCACATGCTTCCAAGTAGGCGCTTGGAAAATTTAACAAGTTAATCCTGCATTGACAACGACTTCAGTTTATCTAACGGAGGAATCAGGTTTATATTACTGCAGACCAAAATCTGCTGGCAAATCCCACTGATTTCACATTGTGGATTGAGGGTTTCTGATTTCTACAACAGATTGTGCAAAGCTTGATGTGTGCAAAATAGGCTTGCAAATTAGTCAGAGGTGGTGTGGTACACCTATATGCTATCAGTCACAATATTTTACTAAATCAAGTATATGCCACCGGCCGGGGCATTACGATAGCTGAGTTAGAAATTAATTATTGTGAATTTCGGATCACCTCTGAGGAAACGGGTTTATACCAAAACCCTTTGTGTGGTTTTTGATTTTTCTGTATCATATTATTTTCATTATTATTTTAATATTATTTTTATTTTTATTTTTATTTTTATTTTCAATTTTGATTTATTCAATTTGTGTTTTTTCTGGTATATGTGGTTCTAAAAAAAAAAAAAAAAAAAATAAAAAAATTTTTTAGTGTATTGTGTACTATTAAATACCCTGCCTTGGAACAAGGATAGCAATATTTTCTTTAATAAAATTATATATAAAAAAACCCATTTAGCGCTGGTTCTTTGTGGATTTTTTGTATAAAATCCCTTATATAATTTATTAAAACCTGGCTAAGTAAAGGGGTGTCTTTGCCAATAGAACCAAGCTGCAAGAATATAGCAGGTTTTTTTCAGGGTTAAGCGCTGCCATTTGCCTGCAGGCACTTTAGAATATAAACTATATAATGAAATATATAATAATAATAATAATAATAATAATAATAATAATAACAATACATTATTATTATTATTATTATTATTATTATTATGGCATCTTTTAAATTGCATCCCTTATCAAAAATTCCAGTACAAACTATATAATGAAATATATAATAATAATAATAATAATATTATTATTATTATTATTATTATTATTATTATTATTATTATTATTATGATATTTAAAACTAAAAAGTTTGGTACTAAAAAACAATTTTGTTTTTTACATTATTTCTTATTTTTATGTATTTTCTTTTTCTTTATATGGCATCTTTTAAATTGCATCCCTTATCATAAATTCCAGTGTAAACTATATAATGAAATATATAATAATAATAATAATAATAATAATAACAATACATTATTATTATTATTATTATTATTATTATTATTATTATTATTATTATGATTATTATTATTATGGCATCTTTTAAATTGTATCCCTTATCAAAAATTCCAGTCCAAACTATATAATGAAATATATAATAATAATAATACTATATTATTATTATTATTATTATTATTATTATTATTATTATTATTATATTTAAAACTAAAAAGTTTGGTACTAAAAAAAATATTTTGTTTTTTACATTATTTCTTATTTTTATGTATTTTCTTTTTCTTTATATGGCATCTTTTAAATTGCATCCCTCATGAAAAATTCCAATACAAACTATATAATGAAATATATAATAATAATAATAATAATAATAATAATAATTATTATTATTATTATTATTATTATTATATTTAAAACTGAAAGGTTTGGTACTAAAAGAAAAAAAAATATTTTGAGTTTTTATATTATTTGTTACCTTTATGTGTTTTCTTTTTCTTTATATGGCATCTTTTAAATTGCATCCCTTATCATAAATTCCAGTGTAAACTATATAATGAAATATATAATAATAATAATAATAATAACAATACATTATTATTATTATTATTATTATTATTATTATTATTATTATTATTATTATTATTATTATGATTATTATTATTATGGCATCTTTTAAATTGTATCCCTTATCAAAAATTCCAGTCCAAACTATATAATGAAATATATAATAATAATAATACTATATTATTATTATTATTATTATTATTATTATTATTATTATTATTATGATATTTAAAACTAAAAAGTTTGGTACTAAAAAAAATATTTTGTTTTTTACATTATTTCTTATTTTTATGTATTTTCTTTTTCTTTATATGGCATCTTTTAAATTGCATCCCTCATCAAAAATTCCAGTACAAACTATATAATGAAATAGATCCCTTGGACCAGATGAGGCTGGAATACTTACTTTCAAAATCTACGTCACATTGGCTATTTAATCCTTTTTGAAATCTGCTTAATGAAGCTACCTACAGCTGGACTGATAAAATCCCAATTATTATATCAGTTGTAAGTACATCAACCTCATCAAGTCTCAAAGATCTATTTGATAATCAATTCCATTTTATTGTAAAACTGGTGATTAGAGATGAGCGAACCGGTCGCGGTTCGGCTCGAGGTTGGTTCGCCGAACGGACCTCCCGTTCGAGTTCGGTTCGTCGAACGTTCGACGAACCGAACTCGAACTGCATAGGAAACAATGGCAGGCAATCACAAACACAGAAAAACACCTAGAAAACACCCTCAAAGGTGTCCTAAAGGTGACAAACAACTCAAACACATTGGAAAGTGACAAGGACATATACTCATGCGAAAACAAAACAGCTGGACAAGGAAAAAGAGGAGGACACACAGATATAGGCATGGCACGCCCTTCTAAAATCATGTAAAACACCGCAAGGTGACTCCAAGCGGAGTCTCCATTTTTTCCAAAAATTGGGCCACACACACACCCACCCCTTCAGTGGCAGCAGTTGTGCCCCAGTTGTACACTTCACAGCTACATTTGCATCAAGCACATTCAAAAATACGCCATTCTTATCCATCCCCAGGATGACACCGGGGTAGGTAGCAAAGTCTTTGCTGACCCATGACTTGTTCATCTTGGCTTCTTTTAAAAACTATGTAAGCAAGGGTTACTCCAAGCGGAGTCTCCCTTTTTTCCAAAAATTGGGCCACACAGACACCCACCCCATCAGTGGCAGCACTTGGGCCCTAGTTGCAAACAGGATGTTTTGATTTGCATCAAGCACATTCAAAAATACGCCATTCTTATCCGTCCCCAGGATGACACCGGGGTAGGTAGCAAAGTCTTTCCTGATCCCAGCTCTGTTCATCTTGGCTTCTTTTAAAAACACATCAAGCAAGGGTTACTCCAAGCGGAGTCTCCCTTTTTTTCCAAAAATTGGGCCACACAGACACCCACCCCATCAGTGGCAGCACTTGGGCCCTAGTTGTACACTTCACAGCTACATTTGCATCAATCACATTCAAAAATACCCCATAATTAACCGTCCCCAGGATGACACCGGGGTAGGTAGCAAAGTCTTTGCTGACCCATGACTTGTTCATCTTGGCTTCTTTTAAAAACAATGTAAGCAAGGGTTACTCCAAGCGGAGTCTCCCTTTTTTCCAAAAATTGGGCCACACAGACACCCACCCCATCAGTGGCAGCACTTGGGCCCTAGTTGCAAACAGGATGTTTTGATTTGCATCAAGCACATTCAAAAATACGCCATTCTTATCCGTCCCCAGGATGACACCGGGGTAGGTAGCAAAGTCTTTGCTGACCCATGACTTGTTCATCTTGGCTTCTTTTAAAAACAATGTAAGCAAGGGTTACTCCAAGCGGAGTCTCCCTTTTTTCCAAAAATTGGGCCACACAGACACCCACCCCATTAGTGGCAGCACTTGGGCCCTAGTTGCAAACAGGATGTTTTGATTTTCATCAAGCACATTCAAAAATACGCCATTCTTATCTGTCCCCAGGATGACACCGGGGTAGGTAGCAAAGTCTTTCCTGATCCCAGCTCTGTTCATCTTGGCTTCTTTTAAAAACACATCAAGCAAGGGTTACTCCAAGCGGAGTCTCCCTTTTTTTCCAAAAATTGGGCCACACAGACACCCACCCCATCAGTGGCAGCACTTGGGCCCTAGTTGTACACTTCACAGCTACATTTGCATCAATCACATTCAAAAATACCCCATAATTAACCGTCCCCAGGATGACACCGGGGTAGGTAGCAAAGTCTTTGCTGACCCATGACTTGTTCATCTTGGCTTCTTTTAAAAACAATGTAAGCAAGGGTTACTCCAAGCGGAGTCTCCCTTTTTTCCAAAAATTGGGCCACACAGACACCCACCCCATCAGTGGCAGCACTTGGGCCCTAGTTGCAAACAGGATGTTTTGATTTGCATCAAGCACATTCCAAATCAACAAGCATTTACTCTCCCCAGGATGACACAGGGGTAGTAAATTCCTTTTGGATCCATGACTTGTTCATTTTGATGAACGTCAGTCTGTCCACATTGTCACTGGACAGACGCGTGCGCTTATCTGTCAGCACACACCCAGCAGCACTGAATACACGTTCAGAGACAACGCTGGCAGCTGGACACGACAAAATCTCCAAGGCGTAACTGGAGAGCTCTGGCCATTTTTCTATGTTTGAAGCCCAAAAGGAGCAAGGCTCCAGTTGCACAGTCATGGCATCGATGTTCATTTGGAGATACTCCTGTATCATCCTCTCCAGCCGTTGAGTATGTGTCAGACTTGTTGTCTCTGGTGGCCTTGCAAAAGAGGGTCTAAAAAAATTATGAAAAGATTCCATAAAATTGCTGTTACCGGCACCAGATACGGTCCTACTGGTACGGGTAGACTGGTGAAGATGACGAGACCGTCCCATGTTTGTCAAGTTACAACTGGGAGATTCCCTCCCTGCACCTGCACGGTTGTTTGGTGGAAAAGCCGAGCTAAGATCGAGTAACAGCTTCTGCTGATACTCCTGCATACGTGCGTCCCTTTCTATGGCTGGAATTATGTCACAAAATTTGGACTTGTACCGGGGATCTAATAGTGTGGCAATCCAGTAGTCATCATCACTTCTAATTTTGACAATACGACTGTCATGTTGGAGGTAGTGCAACAAAAAGGCACTCATGTGTCTTGCGCAGCCATGCGGACCAAGTCCACGCTGTGTTTGTGGCATAGAGGTGCTACCCGTTCTTTCTTCCTCTGACATCTCCCCCCAACCTCTTTCAACTGAAATTTGACCAAGGTCTCCCTCATCCGCTGAGTCTTCCATGTCCATGGACAGTTCGTCCTCCATTTCTTCATGTTCTCCTGCACCTTGCTCAACATTTCGCCTGCTACTATGCGCCCTTGTCGATCCCTGTTCCCCATGGTCCCATGCCTGCTGCGTTGGTGATGATGAACGTCTGGACCTTGGTGATGTTGTTGTCCCTTGCACATATGAATCCTCCTGTAGTTCCTCCCCTTCATGTTGTCCCACCCCCTGACTCCGAATAGTGTTTAGCGTGTGCTCCAGCATGTAAATGACTGGAATCGTCATGCTGATAATGGCATTGTCAGAGCTAAACATATTCGTCGCCATGTCGAAACTGTGCAGAAGGGTGCATAGGTCCTTGATCTGAGACCACTCCATCAGGGTGATCTGCCCCACCTCTGCATCTCGTTGGCCCAGGCTATACGTCATGACGTATTGCACCAGGGCTCTGCGGTGCTGCCACAGTCGCTGTAACATGTGGAGAGTTGAATTCCAGCGTGTCGCCACATCGCATTTCAGGCGATGAACCGGCAGGCCGAAAGACTTCTGTAGCGATGCAAGTCGCTCAGCTGCGGCGCTTGAACGCTGGAAGTGAGCAGACAGTTTTCGTGCCCTGTTCAGAAGGCCATCTAGGCCGGGATAGTGTGTTAAAAATTGCTGCACGACAAGGTTCAACACGTGAGCCATACAAGGTACGTGTGTCACCTTGCCCAGGCGAAGGGCCGCACCCAGGTTTGCAGCATTGTCGCACACAGCCTTACCAGGCTGCAGGTTGAGTGGAGACAACCATTTATTAAACTCGGACCGCAGAGCTGACCACAACTCCTCAGCTGTGTGACTCTTATTACCAAGACATGTCAAGCTAAAGACCGCCTGATGCCGTTGCGCTCGGCTGCCAGCATAGTAATGAGGCGTGCGTGATTCCTTCTGCGCAGTGAGAACGCTGGTGGCCTGACCAGGCAGGCTTGGGGCGGATGTGGAGGACCCAGATGAGGTGGAGGATGCAGAAGCTGTGGCGGAACTTGGACAGACAGAGGATTGACACACAAGTCGTGGGGACGGCAAGACTTGTGCAGCAGACCCTTCACCATCTATCACCATAGTTACCCAGTGCCCAGTCAGCGACATGTAACGTCCCTGTCCATGCTTACTGGTCCAAGTATCGGTGGTGAAATGCACCCGTTCACACACAGAGTTTCTCAAGGAAGCGGTGATGTTGTGTGCGACATGCTGGTGTAGCGCGGGCACACCTTTCTTAGAGAAGTAGTGGCGACTAGGCATCTGGTACTGGGGCACAGCGACAGACATAAGGTCTCTAAAATCCTGTGTGTCCACTAGGCGGAAAGGCAGCATTTCGGTAGCCAACAGCTTACAGAGGGATAGAGTCAACCTCTTAGCTTTGTCATGGGTCGGAGGAAGTGGCCTTTTATTTGACCACATCTGAGGGACAGAGATCTGGCTGCTGTGTGTAGACGGTGTTGAGTAGGGTGTCCCTGGAAAAATGCAGGTTTGTGAGGAAAGTGCAGGCGGAGACATGATGTTGCCTTCATCCAACGTTGGTGCTATCGATGTCTGAGAGAGCTGTACACACTCACTTGTTTCCCCTTCCAAACCAACTGACGACCTTACAAGCAAACTGCCTGTTGCGGTTACAGTGGTGGAAGTTTTGCGTGGAAAAACAGGTGTGACAGCTGTCCCCACAGTCCTAGAAGATGAAGAGCGCGCGGATGCACTGGAAGGGGCGGGCGGTGGATGGTTCGCTCCGCTAGCCGGCATTGCAGCACGGTGAGCTTCCCACCGGGACTTATGATATTTATTCATGTGACGATTCATGGAAGAAGTTGTCAAACTGCTGAGGTTTTGACCTCTACTAACAGAATCATGACAAATGTTACATATCACATGAGTTGGGCGATCTTTTTCGATGTGAAAAAAGGCCCAGGCTAGGCAAGGCTTAGAGGCCATGCGACCTGTTGATCCACCCCGAATAATGCTCATAGGCAGAGTGGTGGCTGAGGATGCAGTTGTAGACGTGCTACCAGTGCTCCGACTCTGTCCAGGAAGGCGCAAGGTAACTTCGTCGTCGGTTGCATCCTCCTCCACCGCCTCTGTTGACCTCCTCGAGTGCCTGACTGGGGGTTGACAGTAGGTGGGATCTAGAACGTCATCATCAATTGTTGTGTTCGCACTCCCCTCCCCCTCAGACCGAGCCTCTTCTTGCCCTGACCGAATATTTAAGTTGTCATCCCAATCGGGTATCTGCGTCTCATCTTCATCAGTATGTTCCTCATTGTCTATAACCACAGGTGTTACAGTTTGTGACAAAGGGTCAACATTATGCTCAGAAACTTGGTCCTCACGGCCTGAATCTGAGTCACAAAGGTTCTGGGCATCACTGCAGACCATTTCCTGTTCTGTACTCACTGTAGCTTGGGAGCAGACCTCTGATTCCCAGGCTATAGTGTGACTGAACAGCTCTGCAGACTCAGCCATCTCAGTTCCACCATACTGTGCAGGGCTGATGGAGACTTCAGAGCTGGGAGAAATCAAGTGTGATTAGGATGACAACTCAGAGGAATGGTGTTTTTTGGATGCGGTACTTGAAGTGGCTGAGAGGGCACTTGTTGGACCACTTGAGATCCATTCAAGCATTTTCCTTTTTTGCCCATCATCTACCTTTGTTCCTCTTGTTCGTGTCCGTAAAAAAGGGAGCACATCGGATTGTCCACAATAAGTAGTAGACATCTTACTTTTGCTAGTAGATGGTCTATCTTCAGCAGATGATAATGGAGCTTTGGCACCTTCCCACTGACAAAACCTTTTTTGCCTTTTCCACCACGCCTCTTCCCCTTTCCACCAGCATCTGTCATTTTGCCACTCATGTTGATTGCGACAAGATTGTGGACTGAAAATGTGGTAGTAAAAATTGAGAGGTGGTGAAGATTGCAGTGGTGGTCTAGCTTTATTAACAGCAGAATAATAAAGAATAAATATCCCTGACAATGTAACTTAGTTATAATTCGTTGGAGTGTGCAACGCAGGCAGACGTGCTGCAAATGTCTTGGCACTAGTGGGACTATAGCAAAGTCCAATAGCCACGTATAGGATGCCACTAGGTACACTGAGTGTGTGCTAGTATAATGGCTTAGTTATAATTAGTTGGAGTGTGCAACGCAGGCAGACGTGCTGCAAATGTCTTGGCACTAGTGGGACTATAGCAAAGTCCAATATCCACGTATAGGATGCCACTAGGTTCACTGAGTGTGTGCTAGTATAATGGCTTAGTTATAATTAGTTGGAGTGTGCAACGCAGGCAGATGCGCTCTGCAAATGTCTTGGCACTAGTAGGACTATAGCAAAGTCCAATAGCCACGTATAGGATGCCACTAGGTACACTGAGTGTGTGCTAGTATAATGGCTTAGTTATAATTAGTTGGAGTGTGCAACGCAGGCAGACGTGCTGCAAATGTCTTGGCACTAGTGGGACTATAGCAAAGTCCAATAGCCACGTATAGGATGCCACTAGGTACACTGAGTGTGTGCTAGTATAATGGCTTAGTTATAATTAGTTGGAGTGTGCAACGCAGGCAGACGTGCTGCAAATGTCTTGGCACTAGTGGGACTATAGCAAAGTCCAATAGCCACGTATAGGATGCCACTAGGTACACTGAGTGTTTGCTAGTATAATGGCTTAGTTAAAAAGAGTTGTAGTGTGCAATGCAGGCAGACGTGCTCTGCAAATGTCTTTGCACTAGTGGGACTATAGCAAAGTCCAATAGCCACGTATAGGATGCCACTAGGTACACTGAGTGTGTGCTAGTATAATGGCTTAGTTATAATTAGTTGGAGTGTGCAACGCAGGCAGACGTGCTGCAAATGTCTTGGCACTAGTGGGACTATAGCAAAGTCCAATATCCACGTATAGGATGCCACTAGGTTCACTGAGTGTGTGCTAGTATAATGGCTTAGTTATAATTAGTTGGAGTGTGCAACGCAGGCAGATGCGCTCTGCAAATGTCTTGGCACTAGTAGGACTATAGCAAAGTCCAATAGCCACGTATAGGATGCCACTAGGTACACTGAGTGTGTGCTAGTATAATGGCTTAGTTATAATTAGTTGGAGTGTGCAACGCAGGCAGACGTGCTGCAAATGTCTTGGCACTAGTGGGACTATAGCAAAGTCCAATAGCCACGTATAGGATGCCACTAGGTACACTGAGTGTGTGCTAGTATAATGGCTTAGTTATAATTAGTTGGAGTGTGCAACGCAGGCAGACGTGCTGCAAATGTCTTGGCACTAGTGGGACTATAGCAAAGTCCAATAGCCACGTATAGGATGCCACTAGGTACACTGAGTGTGTGCTAGTATAATGGCTTAGTTATAATTAGTTGGAGTGTGCAACGCAGGCAGACGTGCTGCAAATGTCTTGGCACTAGTGGGACTATAGCAAAGTCCAATAGCCACGTATAGGATGCCACTAGGTACACTGAGTGTGTGCTAGTATAATGGCTTAGTTATAATTAGTTGGAGTGTGCAACGCAGGCAGACGTGCTGCAAATGTCTTGGCACTAGTGGGACTATAGCAAAGTCCAATATCCACGTATAGGATGCCACTAGGTTCACTGAGTGTGTGCTAGTATAATGGCTTAGTTATAATTAGTTGGAGTGTGCAACGCAGGCAGATGCGCTCTGCAAATGTCTTGGCACTAGTAGGACTATAGCAAAGTCCAATAGCCACGTATAGGATGCCACTAGGTACACTGAGTGTGTGCTAGTATAATGGCTTAGTTATAATTAGTTGGAGTGTGCAACGCAGGCAGACGTGCTGCAAATGTCTTGGCACTAGTGGGACTATAGCAAAGTCCAATAGCCACGTATAGGATGCCACTAGGTACACTGAGTGTGTGCTAGTATAATGGCTTAGTTATAATTAGTTGGAGTGTGCAACGCAGGCAGACGTGCTGCAAATGTCTTGGCACTAGTGGGACTATAGCAAAGTCCAATAGCCACGTATAGGATGCCACTAGGTACACTGAGTGTGTGCTAGTATAATGGCTTAGTTATAATTAGTTGGAGTGTGCAACGCAGGCAGACGTGCTGCAAATGTCTTGGCACTAGTGGGACTATAGCAAAGTCCAATAGCCACGTATAGGATGCCACTAGGTACACTGAGTGTGTGCTAGTATAATGGCTTAGTTATAATTAGTTGGAGTGTGCAACGCAGGCAGACGTGCTGCAAATGTCTTGGCACTAGTGGGACTATAGCAAAGTCCAATAGCCACGTATAGGATGCCACTAGGTACACTGAGTGTGTGCTAGTATAATGGCTTAGTTATAATTAGTTGGAGTGTGCAACGCAGGCAGACGTGCTGCAAATGTCTTGGCACTAGTGGGACTATAGCAAAGTCCAATAGCCACGTATAGGATGCCACTAGGTACACTGAGTGTGTGCTAGTATAATGGCTTAGTTATAATTAGTTGGAGTGTGCAACGCAGGCAGACGTGCTGCAAATGTCTTGGCACTAGTGGGACTATAGCAAAGTCCAATATCCACGTATAGGATGCCACTAGGTTCACTGAGTGTGTGCTAGTATAATGGCTTAGTTATAATTAGTTGGAGTGTGCAACGCAGGCAGATGCGCTCTGCAAATGTCTTGGCACTAGTAGGACTATAGCAAAGTCCAATAGCCACGTATAGGATGCCACTAGGTACACTGAGTGTGTGCTAGTATAATGGCTTAGTTATAATTAGTTGGAGTGTGCAACGCAGGCAGACGTGCTGCAAATGTCTTGGCACTAGTGGGACTATAGCAAAGTCCAATAGCCACGTATAGGATGCCACTAGGTACACTGAGTGTGTGCTAGTATAATGGCTTAGTTATAATTAGTTGGAGTGTGCAACGCAGGCAGACGTGCTGCAAATGTCTTGGCACTAGTGGGACTATAGCAAAGTCCAATAGCCACGTATAGGATGCCACTAGGTACACTGAGTGTGTGCTAGTATAATGGCTTAGTTATAATTAGTTGGAGTGTGCAACGCAGGCAGACGTGCTGCAAATGTCTTGGCACTAGTGGGACTATAGCAAAGTCCAATAGCCACGTATAGGATGCCACTAGGTACACTGAGTGTGTGCTAGTATAATGGCTTAGTTATAATTAGTTGGAGTGTGCAACGCAGGCAGACGTGCTGCAAATGTCTTGGCACTAGTGGGACTATAGCAAAGTCCAATATCCACGTATAGGATGCCACTAGGTTCACTGAGTGTGTGCTAGTATAATGGCTTAGTTATAATTAGTTGGAGTGTGCAACGCAGGCAGATGCGCTCTGCAAATGTCTTGGCACTAGTAGGACTATAGCAAAGTCCAATAGCCACGTATAGGATGCCACTAAAAAACACTTAGTGTGTGCAAGTATAATGGCTTAGTTATAATTAGTTGGAGTGTGCAACGCAGGCAGATGCGCTCTGCAAATGTCTTGGCACTAGTGGGACTATAGCAAAGTCCAATAGCCACGTATAGGATGCCACTAGGTACACTGAGTGTTTGCTAGTATAATGGCTTACTTAGAATGAGTTGGAGTGTGCAGAGGACAGGAGGGTACAGTGCCAGGATTGTGGGGCTCTGGGTAGAGGAATGGAAGCCTGCCTTTCTATTCCCTCCTAATGGTGAAATGCAGGGAGGAAATCCCTGACCTGGGCTACACAGACGCTGTTGCTGTTTGCAGGACCTGTCACTTATGGCTCTCTGACCCTGCCGCTTTGAGCCCTTAAAAGTACTGCTATAAAGTGCTCTCCCTAAGCTGTCTAACGCTGTGTATGCAGCGCATACAGCTGTATCGGCGATAGGACTCAGGAGGACGGAGCTGCGACAGTGATGTCTGACACCAAAGACGCAGAAGGCAGATAATGGCGTCCGTGAAGAAAATGTCCGGTTTTATAATGCAGGGACATGTGACATGCAGATCCTATCACACATGCCGTTGCTTCTCTGGCTCAAAGTCCACTTAGCTGTGTGTGTGTCTGTGATTGGCTGACATGCTGGCCCGCCCCACAAGACGCGCGCGCTTAGGGAAGGAAGACAAGAAAAAAAAAAAAAAAAATGGCGATCGCCATTATAGAAACAGCAGTGATCTGAAGGCGCTGTTCACGCACACTATACACTGAAATGTGATAATAGTTTGATTCACAGAGTGACTTACACTATTACAGCAGAAACCAAGCTAGGATTTAGCTGTTTTTTGGCTGCTAGAACCGTTCTCGAACGTTTCTAGAACTATCGAGCTTTTGCAAAAAGCTCGAGTTCTAGTTCGATCTAGAACATGCCCCAAAATCACTCGAGCCGCGAACTGGAGAACCACGAACCACGAACCGCGCTCAACTCTACTGGTGATAGCAATTTTGTAATTTTTACAGGCATCTATGATATTCTAAAACCAAATATGTTAAAAGTGAGCCCTGACTTAGACTTTTAATTAGTCCAGGCTGCCAATATATAATGTTTGAAGATTTGGCTTGAAGGGGTTGTCCAGGACAACAAATGATGATAACTAGAGATGAGCGATGTTCGAGTCAAACGGTTCGCCAATTTCAAGTTCGAGTGATTTTGGGGGGTGTTCGAGTCGTTCGACGAACTCGAACGATTTGCTTAAAGCTCGGCAGTTCGAGTTACCGTTTGAGAACGGTTCGATCACCAAAAGCGTGGCTTTTCACAGTAAGTATGTGCGCACGTTGCGTATCTGCATGCTTCCTGCGTCCCCAGCACAATCCCTCTCTCTTTCCTACTCACCGATCACGGGCGCGAAGCTGTCACAAAGCTCCGGCGGCTTTTCCTCTTTTGAAAATGGCTGCCGCTTCATTATTCAATCAGGTATTCCCTGCCTTCCCCGCCCACCGGCACCTATGATTGGTTGCAGTCAGACACACCCCCATGATGAGTGACAGCTGTCTCACTGCAACCAATCACAGCCGCTGGTGGGTGGGTCTATATTGTGCAGTAAAATAAATAAATAAATAATAATAAAAAAAAAAAATGCGGTTCCCCCCAATTTTGATACCAGCCAGGATAAAGCCACACGGCTGGAGGCTGGTATTGTCAGGATTGAGAGCACCACGTTATGGGGAGCCCACCACCCTAACAATATCAGCAGGCAGCCGCCCGGAATTGTCGTATCCATTAGATGTGACAGTCCCGGGATTCTACCCAGGTTATCCCGAATTGCCCTGCTGCGGTGGTAATCGAGGTAATAACGGGGTTAATCATGACAAGCGTCTCCCCGAGATACCTTCCATGATTAACCTGTAAGTGAAAGTAAAGAAACACACACAGCGAAAAATCCTTTATTTGGAATAAAAGACAAAAAACACCTCATTTACCTCTTTATTAATCCCCAAACAACAATCAAGGTCCGAAGTAATCCACACGACACTGTCATCTCTGCTACATGAAGATGACAGGGAGCGCCGTAGAACACGAGCACTCTGTGTCCTCTCCACGCAGCACCTGAAGTGAGCTGCGCTGTCACCGGAGACTTCATTCTGCAATGCAGTGCTCAAGATAACCAAATCTTCATATGCTTATCATTAGAGGCAGTGGCTCAATGGTTAGAGCTACTCCCTAGGGAGCATTAGTTCACGAGTTCAAGTCCCGGCTGCCCCGGTAAAGAATTTATTTTAAATTATAATTATTATTTATTTATAATTATAATTTAATTATGCACTGAGGGGAGGAGCCGGACATCAGCTGTGAGCCGCGGGCCACACCTCTAAAATCAGAGCAGTTCTCGGAATGAGACTGCATTGCTCTCTCCTCTCTCTTCTCTCTCTCTCTCTCTCCTCTCTCTTCTCTCACTTCTCTCTCTCTCCTCTCTCTTCCTCTCTCTCTCTTCTCTCTCTCATCTCTCTCTGTCTCTTTCTCTTTTTCTCTCTCTCTCTTTCTCTCTCTTTCTCTCTCTCTCTCTTGTTCTCTCTTTTTCTCTCCTTTTCTCTCTTTTTCTCTTTTTCTCTCCTTTTCTCTCTTTTTCTCTCTCTCTTTTTCTCTCTTTGTCTCTCTCTTGTTCTCTCTCTCTTTTTATTTCTCTCTTTTTCTCTCTTTTTCTCTCTTTCTCTCTCTCTTGTTCTCTCTTTTTCTCTCTTTCTCTCTTTTTCTCTTTCTCTCTTTCTCTCTCTTTTTCTCTCTTTCTCCCTCTCTCTCTCTTTTTCTCTCTCTCTCTTTTTCTCTTCTCTCCCTTTCTCTACTCTCTCTTCTCTCCTCTTCTCTCTCTCTTTTCTATCTTTCTCTCTCTTTTTCTCTCTTCTCTCTCTTCTTTTCTCTCTCTTCTCTCCTCTTCTCTCTTCTCTTCTCTCTCTCTTCTCTCTCTCCCTCTCTCTTCTCTCCTCTTCTCTCTCTCTTCTCTCCTCTTCTCTCCTCTTCTCTCTCTCTCCTCTCGTCCCCTCTCTTCTCTCTCTCTTCTCTCTCTCCCTCTCTCTCTTCTCTTTTCTCTCTCTTTTCTCTGTCCCTCTCTTTTCTTTTCTCTGTCCCTCTCTTCTCTTTTCTCTCTTTTCTCTCTCTTTTTATCTCTCTTTTCTCTCTCTTTTCTCTCTCTTTTCTCTCTCAGACCTGCAATGATGAGCTGATGCAGTCACCTGATGGAATCAGCTGACACTATAAGTTGAGCGGTGAGGCCAGCTTTTTACCGCCCGGCTGGCTAAACTATCAGCTACTGCTGTCGGACAGGAGTCTGCACAGAAGTGTGTAGTTTGTTGGGGTTTTTTTTTTTGCACTGATACATCAGCTGATTGTATAAAAGCCGTTTATACAATCAGCTGCTGTGTCATGGGATTCAGGCCCTTGAACCTGACACATCATCTGATCGCTTTGCCTTCCAGCAAACCGATCAGATGATATTGGATCCGGATTGGATGGCGCAGGACCCTTGAACCAGGATTACTGCGGAGGTGGGTTCTTTATTTCAATAAAGATGGAGTCACTAATTGTGTTGTGTTTTATTTCTAATAAAAATATTTTTCTGTGTGTTGTGGGGGTTTTTTTAATCTGTACTAGAAATTCATGGTGGCCATGTCTAATATTGGCGTGACACCATGAATTTCGGGCTTAGGGCCAGTTGATAATATACAGTTAGCCCTAATCCCATTATCACCCAGCGAACCACCCGTCACCAGGGCAGCTGGTAGAGTGGGATACAGCACCAGAAGATGGCGCTTCTATGAAAGCATCATTTTCTGGGGCGGCTTCGGACTGCAATTCGCAGCAGGGGTGCCCAGAAATCTTGGGCACCCTGTGCTGCGGATTCCAATCCCCAGCTGCCTAGTTGTACCTGGCTGGACACAAAAATTGGGTGAAGTCCACGTCATTTTTTTTTTAATAATTTCATGAAATTCATGAAATAATTTAAAAAAAAAGGGCTTCCCTATATTTTTGGTTCCCATCCGGGTACAAATAGGCAGCTGGGGGTTGGGAGCAGCCTGTAGCTGCCTGCTGTACCTGGCTAGCATGCAAAAACATGGCAAAGCCCACGTAATTTTTTTGGGAGGCAAAAAAGTCCTGCATACAGTCCTGGATGGAGTATGCTGAGCCTTGTAGTTCTGCAACTGCTGTCTGCTGTCTGTCTGTATGGAGGAGAGCAGACAACAGCTGCAGAACTACAAGGCTCAGCATCCTCTATCCAGGACTGTATGCTGGAGGGAGAGACAAGGGGAGCAGAAATACAAGGCTCAGCATGCTCCATTCACTAGTGTATGCAGGAGAGCAGACAGCAGCTGCAGAACTACAAGGCTTAGCATACTCCATCCAGGACTGTATGCAGGAGTTTTTTACCCACCAAAAAAATGACGTGGGCTTCGCCATATTTTTGTATGCCAGCCAGGTACAGCAGGCAGGTATGGCTGCCCCCAACCGCCAGCTGCCTATTTGTACCCGGCTAGGAACTAAAAATATAGGGAAGCCCTTTTTTTTAATAATTTCATGAATTTCATGAAATAATTTAAAAAAAAAAATGACATGGGCTTCGCCCCATTTTTGTGTCCAGCCAGGTACAACTAGGCAGCTGGGGATTGGAATCCGCAGCACAGGTTGGCCCGAGCTTTCTGGGCCCCTCTGTTGCGAATTGCAATCCACAGCCACCCCAGAAAATGGCGCTTTCATGGAAGCGCCATCATCTGGCGCTGTATCCAACTCTTCCAGCTGCCCTGAAGCTGGGTGGCTCGCTGCGTAATAATGGGTTAATACCAGCTTTGTTTTACTAGCAAGTATTAAGCCAGAGATTCTTAATGTCAGGCAAGTTTGACCCGGCCATTAAGAATCTCCAATAAAGGGTTAAAAAAAGACACCACACAGAGAAAAAATACTTTAATAGAAATAAATACACAGACACACTTAGAGACTCCATGTTTATTACTCCCTCTCAACCCTCCATGATCCTGGTCTTCTGTGTTGTTTCTCTTTCAACCAATGCAGCTCTGCTACATCAGACAGCACTGCATGGGAGGAAGACGCTGCTGCTCCCGTGCAGTCTAATCACTCAGTGAGTTAGCAGAGGCTGCGGGTTGTAAGCAGTGACGTCACTGCTGACAGGCAGGTTACTATAGCAACGGTGATCTCCGTTATTCACTGACTGTGGCATCCAGTCCTTGCATGTGGGATGACTCTGTAAAGAGCGCCGACATGCATGGATGGGGAGTCGACCATGTGCCAGAGCATCTCGCCGATACACGGAGCTGCTCAAATGAGCACCGCGTACTGGAGAGATGCACTGACAGGACCTAGCATGACGTCTAGCCGTGTGACCAGTCTATAGCCAAGGAGATAATAGACACGTGACTGGCCACATGCTATTTTGACGTCACGGAAGGTCCTATCATCAGTGATGGTTACCGGGAGGGTGCAGCGATGATCGGAAGGAAAATCAGCGGGAGACAGAGTGCAGGACGCGTCGCGGGGACCTGTAAGTGTAATGGCAATGTTAATTAACTGTATATGTACATGTATAATGTGTTTGTATGTGTTTTTGTTTGCCTGCCAATGTTTTCAATGGGGTTCGAAGGAGTTCGTCGAACATTTGTCGAATGGAGCCCCCGTTCGATGAACCGAACCGAACTCAAACACTAGGGGGTGGATCATCTCTAATGATAACCCATCCTTATAATACTGTTTCCCTGAAAATAAGACAGTGTCTTATATTATTAGCTTATTTTCAAAGGATGTCTTATATTTTGTATTGGCATCAATGATTGGGTCTCTCATTAATGAAAAATGAATATTCACCCCTTCCCCCACCCATAATACAGCTCACCCCACTGCTGTCATTAGTGATTGGAACTTGTGTTAATGAAAAAATGAATATTCACCCACTCCCCTGCCCATGATCCCACTCACCCCTCAGTGTTGACATCAGTTTGAAATATGTGTTATTCGAAAAGGAATATTCACCCCTTTCCCCATCCATAATCCAGCCCAACCCTCTGCCTTCATGAGTGATTGGTACTTGTGTTAATGACAAAATGAATATTCCCCCCCTTTCCTCTCCCACAATTCCACCCACCACTCTGGCGCATGAAGTCGCAAAGATCTAGTTGATAATCAATGCCATTTTTTTTTTTTAAGCTGGTAACAACATTTTTTATTTTTGTCATTTTTATAGGCATCTATGATACTGTGATATTATAAAACCGAAAATGTTAAAATTAAGCCCTAATTTTTGCTAAATTCCGTCTGCCAATATAAAATTTTAAGATTTTGCTTTTGTATTAGTGTCCTTGAATGGGTCACTCATGAATGAATAATGAATATTCACCCCTTCCCCTGGCCATGATCTCCCCCATCCCTCGGTGTTGGCGTCAGTGTTTGGACTGTGTGTTAATTGAAAAAGAATATTCAACCCCTTACCCCACACATAATCCAACCCACCCTCTGCCGGCATTAGTGATTGGAACTTGTGTTAATGAAAAAAGGAATATTTACCCCTTTCCCTCTCCCACAATCCCACTCACCACTCTGCCGACATCAGTGATTGGAACTTGTGTTAATGTAAAAAAAAATTTGAATTAAAAAAAAAAATGAATATTCACCCCCTTTCCTCACTAACCCATCTGCATGGCATCAGTGATTCACTGTCATATTACTGCCTGAAGATTGCAGCAAAACACAAAAGACTAGCTGACAGCTCTTCAACAGAGCATTTCAGCATGTATATCTATGCAGCTGTCATGATCAGGTGAGGAGAGCCCCTGGCCAGTTTGAGCATTACACTGTGATCCTCAGGCAGTAATTCGGCAGTGTGAGTGAATCACTGATGCCATGCAGAGGGGTTGGTGAGGAAAGGGAGTGAATATTCATTTTTTCATTAACACACATTCAATCATTGATGTTGGCAGAGAGGTTCGTGGGATTATGGGTAGAGTAAAGGGGAGAAAATTATTGTTTTCATTAACACAAGTTCCAACCACTGATGCCGATCAAGGGGTGAGCAAGATTATGGGAAGAGGAAGGGGTAAATATTCATTCCATTAACTATAAACTTTGCGGCTTACAGCAACACAATGTGGCAAGTTCGTACACCAATAAAAGTTATATTTCCTGAAAGGGCTGCCCATGCCCTATTAAAGGATAGTATCAGTTTGATGATCCGCAACTAGGGCTTATTTTTGGAGTACAGCTTATATTTTAAGCACACTCCAAAAAGGCCGACAAATCCTGCTAGGGTTTATTGTCAGGGAAGGTCTTATTTTCTGGGAACCGTAGTAGGGGTGTAAGACCCAGCATTCCATTGACCAGCTGTTTTACTCTTGGTCTTCTGCTGTGCTTCACCCATCCTGAAAAATTCATTATGGGTCCTCTCTCTTGTAAAGGGCAAAGTCCTCTCTCCATTTCAGTATCAGATCTTATGTGCAGGGTCCTCTCTCATGTAGAGTGTCAGCTCTTATGTGCAGGGTTCTCTCTGCTGTACAGCATCTGCTCTTATGTACAGGGTCCTCTCTCCTGTAGAGTGTCAGCTCTTATGTGCAAGGTCCTCTCTCCTGTATAGTGTCAGCTCTTATGTGCAGGGTCCTCTCTCCTGTATAGTGTCAGCTCTTATGTGCAGGATCCTCTCTCTCCTGTAGCGTGTCAGCTCTTACAGTGCCTACAAGTAGTATTCAACCCCCTGCAGATTTAGCAGGTTTACACATTCGGAATAACTTGGCATTGTGACATTTGGACTGTAGATTAGCCTGGAAGTGTGAAATGCAGCAAATAAGAATGTTATTTCTTTTTTTATTTTTTTTTTTTGAATTGTGGAAAGTTTATTCAGAGGGTCATTTATTATTCAACCCCTCAAAACACAAGAATTCTGTTTGGTTCCCATAAAGTATTAAGAAGTATTTCAGGCACAAAGAACAATGAACTTCACATGTTTGGATTAATTATCTCTTTTTCCAGCCTTTTCTGACTAATTAAGACCCTCCCCAAACTTGTGAACAGCACTCATACTTGGTCAACATGGGAAAGACAAAGGAGCATTCCAAGGCCATCAGAGGCAAGATCGTGGAGGGTCACAAGGCTGGCAAGGGGTACAAAACCCTTTCCAAGGAGTTGGGCCTACCTGTCTCCACTGTTGGGAGCATCATCCGGAAGTGGAAGGCTTATGGAACTACTGTTAGCCTTCCACGGCCTGGACAGCCTTTGAAAGTTTCCACCCGTGCCGAGGCAAGGCTTGTCCGAAGACTCAAGGCTAACCCAAGGACAACAAGGAAGGAGCTCCGAGAAGATCTGATGGCAGTGGGGACATTGGTTTCAGTCAATACCATAAGTAACGTACTCCACCGCACTGGTCTCCGTTCCAGACGAGCCCGTAAGGTACCTTTACTTTCAAAGCGTCATGTCAAGGCTCGTCTACAGTTTGCTCATGATCACTTGGAGGACTCTGAGACAGACTGGTTCAAGGTTCTCTGGTCTGATGAGACCAAGATCGAGATCTTTGGTGCCATCCACAGACGTGACGTTTGGAGACTGGATGGCACTGCATACGACCCCAAGAATACCATCCCTACAGTCAAGCATGGTGGTGGCAGCATCATGCTGTGGGGCTGTTTCTCAGCCAAGGGGCCTGGCCATCTGGTCCGCATCCATGGGAAGATGGATAGCACGGCCTACCTGGAGATTTTGGCCAAGAACCTCCGCTCCTCCATCAAGGATCTTAAGATGGGTCGTCATTTCATCTTCCAACAAGACAACAACCCAAAGCACACAGCCAAGAACACCAAGGCCTGGTTCAAGAGGGAAAAAATCAAGGTGTTGCAGTGGCCTAGTCAGTCTCCTGACCTTAACCCAATTGAAAACTTGTGGGAGGAGCTCAAGATTAAAGTCCACATGAGACACCCAAAGAACCTAGATAACTTGGAGAAGATCTGCATGGAGGAGTGGGCCAAGATAACTCCAGAGACCTGTGCCGGCCTGATCAGGTTTTATAAAAGACGATTATTAGCTGTAATTGCAAACAAGGGTTATTCCACAAAATATTAAACCTAGGGGTTGAATAATAATTGACCCACACTTTTATGTTGAAAATTTATTAAAATTTAACTGAGCAACATAACTTGTTGGTTTGTAAGATTTATGCATCTGTTAATAAATCCTGCTCTTGTTTGAAGTTTGCAGGCTCCAACTTATTTGCATCTTATCAAACCTGCTAAATCTGCAGGGGGTTGAATACTACTTGTAGGCACTGTATGTGCAGGGTTCTCTCTCCTGTAGAGTGTCAGCTCTTATGTGCAGGGTCCTTTTTTTCTAGAGTGTCAGCTCTTATGTGCAGGGTTCTCTCTCCTGTAGAGTGTCGGTCAGTGTCCTCTCTCCTGTAGTGTGTCAGCTCCTATGTGCAGGGTCCTCTCTCTCCTGTAGAGTGTCAGCTCTTATGGTCAGTGTCCTCTCTCCTGTAGTGTGTCAGCTCCTATGTGCAGGGTCCTCTCTCCTGTAGAGTGTCAGCTCTTATGTGCAGGGTCCTCTCTCCTGTAGAGTGTCAGCTCATATGTGCAGGATCCTCTCTCATGTAGAGTGTCAGCTCTTATGTGCAGGATCTTCTCTCCTGTAGAGTGTCAGCTCTTATGTGCAAGGTCCTCTTTTTTCTAGAGTGTCAGCTCTTATGTGCAGGGTCTTCTCTCCGGTAGAGTGTCAGCTCCTATGTGAAGGGTCCACTCTCCTGTAGAGTAAGCTCTTATGTGCAGAGTCCTCTCTCCTGTAGAGTGTCACCTCGTTTGTGCAGGGTCCTCTCTCCTGTATAGTGTCAGCTCTTATGTGCAGGGTCCTCTCTCCTGTAGTGTCAGCTCTTATGTGCAGGGTCCTCTCTCCTGTAGAGTGTCAGCTCTTATGTGCAGGGTCCTCTCTCCTGTAGAGTGTCAGCTCTTATGTGCAGAGTCCTCTCTCCTGTAGAGTGTCAGCTCTTTTGTGCAGGGTCCTCTCTCTTGTAGAGTGTCAGTGTGTCGCCCTTCAGGTGCAGGTCGTCGCAGGGTCTCCACAGTCCTAGGAATCTTCTGGTCACAGGTAAGTTGACTTCTATAGGATTCTTGATACCACTCTCGGTATTGCGGTCAGGGTGACCGCCACTGCAGATTAGGGGATGCCTGGGGCTAATGTTGAGTGCAGTTAGATGTAGTGGCCACCTGAGAGTGAGGCTGGCCCCAGGGCCCGGTGTAGGTGTGTGGAACCACAGGTCGCAGAAGAATTCACACGCACAGCAGTAATGTCTTTCAGGGTTTTTACTCACTTCAGGTGGCAGAGATGAGTAACCCGGGCGATGCTTCGGTAGACCAGGAAGAACCAGGTATCCCTTTGGCTGTTATATGGGTGACTGCTGACTTGCCTTCCTAGCCTCTCTTGTTTTGAGATGACCCCGACCTGAAGTCCTGCTGGGGTCACCCAGGGAAGTCACAGAGGCCATTCTCCCCTTTCTGGCCCGTTAGCTGGCAGCGTGAATCAGGTGATTCTGGCTGCTTGCCGTCAGTCACCTATGGGCCCCTCGTTTCTGCTGTAGCTGCGGACTCTGTGTGTGGTTGGTGGAGAGCATGCAGTGCCCTCACCGGCAGGTGTAGCAGGCCAACTGAATGGGCCCCTGCTCTGGGTACGTGTACCCCGTGCGGGCAGGGTCTCCTGGCAGTCCCCGTACTCAGCCACCTCCTTGCTCTCTGGCCTCAGGTGGTTTTCGGGCGGCACTACCAGGTAGCCCTTTTTCCCCCGCCAGCAGCCACGACTGGTACAGTATCTGGAAGGCTCTGCTCAGTGCTCCACCCTCCAGACACGACTCCTCTCCTCCACTTCCTCTGACTGTCTACCTCTGCATGCTCCTGTTCCCAGTGACACCACCCACCACTAGCTGGGAGGTGAGGGACGCACCCCCTCCCTGAGTCTGCTCAGGGGTCCCCTCTAGCTGTGTGTGCGCTCTGGTTACCAAATGTTTGTGTAAGTCCACACCCTAGTCAGCCTCTGGGATTACCTGGAAGTACTGCCACAGCATGGGTGCAATACTCTGTGTTGCCTGACCAGGTCAGGGGCGCCACATTAGCTCATATGGACAAGGACCTCTCTTCTGTAGAGTGTCTGCTCTGATTGAAAGGGTCCTATGTCTTATAGATTGCAAGCTCTTATGGGCAAGGTCCTCGCTCCCTGAAACTTTTCAAACCTTCTTCTAAAAACATTTAAGCCTCATATTTCTAGACCCTTTTTTGCTAATATCCAGGTATAGTCATATCTAAGTAAAATCTCTTAATAAATATTGACATTTAAACCAGCCTTGCAGCGATTCCCATTGCCTTTTAATTACCAGACCATGATTTATCGAGTCATTAATAATAATACATTCTTTTAAATGAACTTCTATTGAAAGACCTTTACCAAATACGGAAATTGATTTTAGGAAATGTAATATGCTCAGGTTCCCAGACTCAAATGTCTCCCGCTGGATTATAAACTGTAAACATTAACATGATATTGTACCTTTATTAACCTTCGGCGCTGTCGGCGGAGGCGGCTCAGGCAATTGTTAATCTATAATCCTATTAATGTGGCCTCCCTGTTTGATCTATTCCGGGCTGACCGAAACATGGGCACAGCTTTGTTGTTTATAATTCAATTCCATATAAGTAGACAATTATTTAAAGGGGTTGTTCACTTATCTTTACTTTGATATTATTTTTGTGACATTTAATAGAATTGAAAGAATCGATACAATGCAAATCAAATTCAGTTAAAATTTTATGAAATGCCCAGACATTGAGCAATTTGAGATTCAATTTGCGTATATCATCAAAAATTTACTTTTCACACAATGTTGAAGGCTAACATAATCTAAAAGGCAAGTGGACACGTTTCCTTATAATGCCTTGCTGCTATCACATTATATGGAATAATGCAACCGATAGCGAAGGACTATCACAGCCTGTATAAAAGCCAAGGCAGGAAATGCAGCAGCTATTTTAGGCTATATGCACACACTGCATTTTTTGTAGCGTTTTTGTCATTTTTTTGGTGCAATTTTGTTGTCAGAAAGCTCTGACTTTTGACTTGTCAGCAAGGTCTATGAGAATTCAGATTTGCTGTGTGCACATTGCAGTTTTTTTGTGTGTAGTTTAATTGTCACAAACTAATGACAAAAAAATGCAGCATGTTCGTTCTTTTTGCGTTTTGTCCCTGCGTTTCTCACTAGTAATGTGAGGATTTGCATATCAACCGCCTTCCAACTCAGGGTCGGCGGAGGATTGATCCCCGGTATCTGGCATATAATCTATGGGGACTAGAATCCATGTCAAAGGGGATAGGAGCAAGCGCTTCATACTCTTCAATCACCGGTGTGGCTCTCACACTGCTCCCGCAGGCTCTTATTCTTCTTTCGGGGCCGCTCATTAGGCTCATATATATTCACTGCTTCTCCCGCCCACCGGCATCAGTGTTTTGTCGCCCCCCAAGCTGAATGACAGCTCTTTAACTGCAACCAATCACAGATGTCGTAGAGCGGGTCTATATTGTTCAGTAAAATTAATAAATAATTTTTAAAAAATGGCCTGCAGTTCCCCCAATTTTGATACCCAGCCAAGATAAAGCCCTACAGCTACGAGCTGGAATTCTCAAACTGAGGAGGCCTATGGTTATTAGGCCGCCCCCCAGCCTAAAAATAGCAGCCTGCAGCCACCCGAAATTGCCACATCCATTAAATGCGACAGTACCCTTTACCCGGCTCTTCCTGATTGCCATGGTGCAGTGGCAATTGGGGTAATAAGGAGTTAATGGCAAAAAATGTAGATAGAGAGGAGAAAACCATTACTTTTTGGACAATTGGTCCAACTGCGCAAGAAAATTAGTTTAGATATCTTTGATTAATACAGAGATTCAATTGATTGGAGAGAGAGATAAGAGAGGGGCCAACAACAATGCCAGAGTCAGTGCGATCAATAAGTGATATAGTGAAGCTACATTTTTCCTGCTGCATGTTAATACAATTACACACTTTATTTTTCTTGATTCATAATGCACTAGAAAGCATTAGCAAGCTGACACAATAGTTTTTACAGAAAAAAACCAAACAACAAAATCTGTGTGAGGCAACAATGATGTGCTTTTTTTGCATTTTTTTATGCATTGCTTGTTTGTGATGTAGCTAATAATTTTTTTAATAATAGAAAATAAGATTCTGCAAAATCCAGTCATTTATAACGGCGACTAGGGGTCTAACTATAATGAAAGAATGGGTTTCAGTTGCATTGGGTCCAGAGCCTACAGAGTCCAAAAATGTCCCTAAGGGCAATATGCACAGACCAAAAGTATTAAAAGCCATTAAAAATTGTGGCTCTGTTGGAGATTTTATATTGAGGCCCATAAGCTTTAAAGGGAACCAATCATCAGGATTTTCCTATATAACCTAAAGCCAGGGTATACTGGCACTATCAGGCTGATTCTCTACATACTTGTAGTGGTCAGCTCAGATGTTTAGGCTTTGAAATTCAAGAAAGTAAAGTTTATAAAACCATCAGCTTCTTGAGTGACTGCAGCTGAGGATCAGATAATATCTGGTGGGGCATTCATAGTTATCCCCTCCCTCTGTTAGAATTAGCATAAGTATTTTAAAATCAATGTAACTTTTCTCTTCCAGGACCTGTGGTGAGCTCATACCCATGTGACCAGAAGGGGAAGGGCCTCAACCAATAGGAACATGTTGCTTCCTGTTATCAGCTTTGATGGCTGAGGCCCCGCAACTTCTAGTCACATGGGTATGACCTCACCACAGGTCCTGTAAGGGAAAAGTTACATTGATTGTATAATACTTTTGCGGATACTAAAAGGGGGAGGGGATAACTATGAATCCCCCCAGATATTATCTGATCTTCAGCTGCTGTCACTCAAACAGCTGACGATTTTATAAACTTTACTTTCTTGGATTTCAAAACCTATAAATCTGAGCTGACCATTACAGGTATGTATAGAATCACAGAACTTTAAAAAATTAATTGCTGGATGCTGAATTGTTATCGTTATTGGTCTAAACCTGCAGCATTTACTGACCTGACAGTTGTGGTGGCTGGCCTGAGTGTCCTTTATCCCGACGCGTGTTTCCCACTTCTTCAGGGGATGTGTCGGGATAAAGGACACTCAGGCCAGCCACCACAACTGTCAGGTCAGTAAATGCTGCAGGTTTAGACCAATAACCATAACAATTCAGCATCCAGCAATTAATGTAATGACAAACACCCACTTTGGGTAAATTATACTTGGCTGCATATCCTGTAATACATTCCTATATGGAGGATAGAGTTTGGTTATGGATTTACTAGCACAAGCTATAAATTTGATTGATTATTAGTATTTTGTAATCGCTATAGGGCTATACTGTTTATGATGTAGAGCAGCTGTATTTTACTGTCATGTTTTATGTTGGCATAATGACATGTCCAGTGTGGTATTTTTTTTGATGACTCCATGATATACATATATCGTTGTAAATGATATTTTATATTTAACCTAATAAAGTTGAATTTTTTTAAGGCTATACACCATCCCAAATGGTTCTGTGAAAGTATAGATTAATTGGAGTGATCCCTTAATACAGGGGCTATTGTATTAGGACAAATGATGCAAGGTATGTATAGAATCAGCCTGATAGTGCCAGAATAGCACTGGCTTTAGGTTATACACCAAAATCCTGGTGATTGGTTCCCTTTAATTTACGCTGTTTCCCTTACAAAGTGTGTGTGTTATCAGCAAGGTTTTTTTTGCACATAATACACCAATTCCACCCTCTATTTCAGGTGCTGTCTTTTTGGGTGTCATACCTAGCATTTCAACTCTAAAAGTTTACATTTTGTTTAAAAAAAATAATAAAGACGCATAACTACGTTTGTCTGTTTTTGCACACCTATTTTACTAATCCAAGTTAACATCCATACACACTACATCCATATTGCGACCGGCTACCATATTTTGCTTTCCGTTCATGTATCTACCTAGCATTTTTGGCTACCTTCTTTACGGTGTTGAATAATAGGGGTTAAAAGGTTTGACTGAAGTTAATAAAATGCTATGGTGACCAATGTGGTAGTATAAAAAAAGAAAACACTATGGCTAAGAAAATGAGAACCACTATCGAAACGCGCGTTGGGGTTGGTGACTCACTGACCGGTACAGTGAACAGTTTGGGTAAGCAGGAATTTTTTTTTTATATATTTTGTATTACCGTATCCTTGCTGTTTTTCTTCATCCTTAAGTTATAGGCCCATGTTAGAATCGATTTAATTGTTAGCAGCATTGGTATTATATTTAATATGTAATGATTGCTTATTTTTTGCTACTTGCTTCATTTCTTCTTATATTTTGTATGTAATTTAATAATGTGTCACATAATTCATCTTCTGTGTACCACACCTGTACCTCCATATATATGGTTATACCACTTTTTAGGATAATAAAATATGATTCAATAAAGCTATATATAGATTTATTAATTTCCCTCATTCAAATAATTGAAATAATGTAATAAAGCAGTATGTATGGGGCTGTTTTTTGTATATAAATTAGAAAATACAATGAATACATTGACATAATACACCAGCAACTGAAACGCCCTGTAGCAACTTAATGTTGTTTCTTTCTTTCATTCTCTTACTAATATAATTTGTTTTTAATGTACTTATTGCAACTAACATTAGCAGGAAAAGAAAAGAAGAAAAACACAATAGACACAAATATAAAAACCCTATAAATGCTATTAGTACAAGTGCCTGATGTAAATGATATTCAGGGATCATTGTACTTCCTGCCATGCATATATAATGGCATCTCTAGAAAATGTATCCGCTGATCAAAACAATGCATATATTTGCAATAAAATAGATGCTATAAGTGGTAAAATATACCTCTCTAATGAGTCTTAAAGACTGTAATGTATTCTGTAATAGGGTGACACCAAACATGAGATGCTTAAACTAAACACTTGCAAGTCTTGGAGAAGAGTATTGAATCATGTCTTTTATTGTCACAGTAGCATGATTGTCTACCATAGAGGACGGGAACATGACGGAACAAGAGGCTGCAAAAGAACTTGTTACTGGACTGATTCCCCTGCTTAATATGACACGGTCATAAGGGGGAGCTCACTGCAGATTTACACAGTCCCCTCTGAGTTCCCTCAAGTGGTGGCTGCAGACAATCACCTCTGAGTTCCAACTAGTGGTGGCTGCATAATGTCACCACTGATTACTCCCTTGTGGTGGCTGCAGACAGTCCCCACTGAGTCCCTCCTAGTGGCGGCTGTAGACAGTCCACACTGAGTTCCCCCTAGTGGCGGCTGTAGACAGTCCACACTGAGTTCCCTCTTATGGTGGCTGCATGTGGCCACCACTGAACTCCCTCTGAGTGGTGGTTGTAGACAGTCCCCACTAAATTCCCCCTAGCGGTGGCTGTAAACAGTCCCTATGGAGTTCTCCCTAGTGGTGGCTGCAAACTGTCACCACTTAGTTCTCTCTAGTGATGGCTGTGTGTCGCCCCCCGCGCGGCCACTTGGAATAAAGGGGGAATTTTTACACAGGATGTTTTGTTTGAAGTTCGTGATGCCACCCGTGGTGTGTGGTAAGGTTGAGTACCACCGCTGCATTTGGGAGTACCCAGTGGCGATGGTGTGGGCAGCGAGGTGCTAACCTCTCCACGGGAAGGTGAAATGCCCCGGGACTCGATGAGGGCTGCGGGGAGGTTCCATTGGGACTTTAAGGGTCACTTATGTACTCACTCAGTCCAATAACGTTGACACTGACAACTGTGGTAAACCAAAGTTCTTGACACCGCTGCCCCTGGGAAGGAGCACGCCTGGATCCCATGCCCGTTGGTGTTGCCTGTTAGTATGTGACCTTTACCTTGGCACCTAGTTTTTCTGGTGGTCCCTTGAGTATAAAACTGGTCGGGTCTCGCTCACCAGTATGGCTAACTGGGTGAGCTTGCTCTCAGGGTTCACGCTTGGTATTTTCTGGACCGTGTGAGTGGAAAGTCCTATCCCCCTCATTGAGCTAGTACCCCAATCTTGGAGCGGGTGGAGAACGGATCTTGAAGGCTCCGTCCTCATCGGGTAAATTGCCAGGACACCTGAAGCTACTTCCTGGCCTAGGGTCCACGTACCCCGTCGTGCCCTGGCCCCTGCCCGGTGATGGCACAAGGCTGAAAGCTGTCCTCCTCGACAGTCCGTGCCCCTTGTCACGATCCTCTGCAACTGGGGTCCAGCTCTTACCAGGCCCAGACCAACGTCTGCCACCTAGTAGTTCCAAGGAGCCCAGGCTCCTGACCTCCTCTCACTTTCACCTCCAACACTACACTGACTGCTCCTGACACTCCTGACCTTCCCTTTACCAACCCCCCAAGTGGGCGACCCTATTCCACTCAGGCCGTCCACTGGTGTGTCTGGTGGGTGTGGTGCAGAGTGTTCCTAGGATTTTGATTAGTTTGTTCTTGGCCACACCAAAGGTCAGGGACCTGTAACCAAGGAGGAGGTGGATACTGTGCAGAAGGGCAGATTGCAAAATACCGTGTGACGACCTGATAGGCCAGGGTGTCACAGCTGTATTGTTACGGGGTGGACCGGCAGATTAGGACCAGGGGTATATATCCCAATCGCCAGTCGGGGCCCACCATGCTCCAGATGGCAATGGAGCTGCTGGCACCCTGTGGGTTAGGCGGAGACTATAGAGCTGGATGGCTCTGAGATAACTCAAGGAACCGGTCACGTGTGTAGGGACACGTCAGACCGGACGACAACCCAGTTAGCATTTCGGTGGAGCGGACGCTACTCCGACCACGTGTGTAACAACACGTCAGGCCGGATGGTAACCAGTTAGCGTTGACCGAGAAGACCGCTGTGACAGCGCCCTGTAAGACACGTCAGGGCGAGCGGTCCTCCGATTAGCGTTTCTGGACACCACTCGACTGGCCACGTGTGTAAAGGACACGTCAGACCAGGTAGTCACATCAGTAGCATTTGACTGGGAAGGAGGAGGATAATAGGGTTCACACACCCAATCCAGGAACACCCTGTTAACTTCACAGGGGTTCTGGGGTGCGCTGTCCGTGCGCGTAGAGGGTACAACTGGACAGGTGGCGCAGCAGGTACACTGTCCGTGTGCGTAGAGGGCACTCTCGGACAGATGACGCAACAGGTATTCTGTCCGTGTGCGTAGGAGGCACAACTGAACAGGTGACGCAGCAGCCGCAGCCCAGTTAACGCCACTGGACTGCTCTAGCACAACAGGAACGGTAGCAAGGAAGCACGGCGCCTGACCCTCATGTGCTGAGCCACGAATCTTGGCGTGACAGGCACCGTTCACCTAGCCCTACCTACCGCTTCCAACAAGGCTTATGCCACCAAGAACTCTAAATGAAGACTGCGCACCTCCATGTTGTCTCCAGCCCCTTTTATAACCTGGGTCCACCCCAAACCCAGGATGGAACCACCAAGGTCCAATAGCAGAGTGCCATGTCATCAGTGATGTCACATGCGACCTATCCGGAACCGCCACGTCATTGATGACCTCATGGCCGCCACGCCCCAAACACTTCACCAGTCATCGTCTGACGACCAATGGTGAGGTGCCAGATCATAGGGGTGGGCCTCTGCGAGCCAGTCCGGAGTTGCCACATCATCAGGACACCTGACACCCTCTGCCCTATCAGGGCCTGCCACCTCACGGACATGCTCAGTGAGGTCCTTACCGGACCTAGCCTCTGATGCACTAAGTGCCTGAGCATGCTCAGTAGCCTGAGCAACAGGCTCAGAAAGCAGACTATCAGTTTGAGCATGTTCAGTAGGCACATCCCAGAACTTAGACACAGCACGAAGTCCAAGTACCTGTGCAAAGAGGCTGTTAGGGTTAATTGTGGGAGCATGCTCAGTAGCCTGAACTGAGGACTTAGTCTCAGACATAACACAATCAGGCTGAGCATGCACACTAGGCAAAACACCGGGCTTAGGCGGGCTTTGCACACTACGACATCGCAGGCCGATGCTGCGATGCCGAGTGCGATAGTGCCCTCCCCCGTCGCAGCAGCGATATGTGGTGATAGCTGGCGTAGCGAAAGTTATCGCTACGCCAGCTTCACACACACACTCACCTGCCGTGCGACGTCCCTGTGGCCGGCGACCCGCCTCCTTGTTAAGGGGGCGGATCGTGCGGCGTCACTGCGACGTCACACGGCAGGCGGCCAATCAGAGCGGAGGGGCGGAGATGAGCAGGATGTAAACATCCTGCCCACCTCCTTCCTTCCGCATATCCTACGGAAGCCGCAGTGAGGCCGGTAGGAGACGTTCCTCGCTCCTGCGACTTCACACACAGCGATGTGTGCGGCCGCAGGAGCGAGGAACAACATCGGACCATTGCGTCAGCGTAATTATGAATTACGCCGACGCTGTACCGATGATACGATTACGACGCTTTTGCGCTCGTTAATCGTATCATCCAGCCTTTACACACTGCGATGTCGCATGCGATGCCGGAAGTGCGTCATTTTCAATTTGACCCCACCGACATCGCACCTGCGATGTCGCAGTGTGCAAAGTGCCCCTTAGACTCTGGCTGGGGTAAATCGGCGCACGCATGCGCACTAGCCGCCTCTCCACACTTAGACGTGGTGGAAGGAGCAGCCTACTGGACGACCCGAGGCACGGCCAAGAACGGCAGCCGGCGCCTGGGCGCAACAGGAACCGCAGCAGGCTGCTTGCGGCTATGGTGGCGCCGGTTCGTAACATGTATACAGTCACCACTGAATTTCCCTCTAGTGGGGGCTGCATACTGTCACCACTGAGTTTCCCATAGTGGTGGCTGTAGACAGTACCCACTTAGTTCTCCAATTCTCCATAGTGGTGTCTGTAGACAGTTCCCACTGAATTTCTTCTAGTGGTGGCTGCATACTGTCACCACTGAGTTCTCCCTAGTGGTGGCAGCAGACAGTTCTCACTGAGGTCCACCTAGTTGTGGCCATTAACAGTTTCCACTGATATCCCTCTCGTGGTGACCGCAGGCAAAATAATTTATTTCATTTTTTCAGGCAGGTAAATTATAATATCAGTCAGCAATTCTGGCTTTTCAAAAAATTGCTTTAAAGAAGTAAAAAATATAGCAAAGTGCTCTATTAGGGCTAATTTGAACATTCTCTACTGGGAATTTAATTCCTGAACACATAGAATAAATTTCAAGGAATTCATCAAACATTTTTTGACAGAAAACTGGTGTAGAAGAGTTGAAAAATGTCATGCTACATTTAGCAAATTTTAGCTTTCTTACTCTAGCCCCACCAGTTTTTGAGTAATGAATAGGACATAGCAAGTAGAGAAATGACCTAGTGTTACCCGACTCATTCTCTATAATGCACGCAACAAAATTATTGTAAACTATTGCACAAATATGCTTTAATTCATGACCGCAGACCATTTTTCCGGCAGTTGAAATATACAGTAAATTAATACATTTGGTGCATCTTATTCCAGAAGACCCCAGAAAAAAACTGGCATATAAAGCACCAGTCTTGATGATGTTTCCCAAGAGGCTTTGGCCCATTAGGGGGTTAACTACTTTAGACAATAAATACTTGTTAAAAGAATCCTTTGAAAACAAGCTGATTATAACGTGTTCCATGCAGGGACCTCCTGTCACGGGTGACAGACAGTCATGTGGTTTCTGGCCATAGAAGGTCACAGTGTTTGCAGAATGCTCCCTGACTTTCTATTGTTCCTGCTAAAAGTATACATTGGTATAGGTAGCTTTCCTGTTGGATTCATCTCTCCCCCTTTAGACCCAGCTGGAGCTCACCTTCCACCCAGCTGCTGATCATCAGTATTCTCTTGGTGCTTAAATACCCTTTCCTTCCTTGGACTGGTGCTGGTAATATTTTCAGTTCCTTCAAGCCTTGATTGCAAGCAGGTGGCTTCTGTAGTAGGTCATCTGTAGATAAGTAGTTCATGCATTTTCCCCATGTGTCCTCCTTGTGTCTTCTCTAGTGTTTAGTGGGGTTGACGAAGAGCTCATCCCATCTGTTCCCTATTTAGGGTCCAGCACTAGGGATACCTAGGCTTAGGTATCCTCTTCGGGGCATAGGTGCAGAACCTATCTAGGGTTGTGAGGGACCTCAGGGACCAGCAGTAGGTTTGATCAGTAGTCACCATCTTCCATTTTTCTAGATACAGAGTTTCCCTTGCCTTATGCTGTTTGCTTGGTACTTCCCCATATCTAATGAGACACCTCCAGCGATCATCTCTGTGTAAACCTGCTAATAAGTATTTCATTTTCCTACAGCACTTCCAATGGAGGAATTAGGCATTACGACATGAATGAAGAACCTATCTAGGGTGGTGAGGGACCCCAGGAACCAGCAGTAGGTTTGATCAGGAGTCACCATCTTCCATTTTCCTAGATACAGGGTTTCCCTTGCCTTATGCCGTTTTCTTGGTACTTCCCCGTATCTAACGAGACACCTCCAGCGATCATCTCTGTGTAAACCTGCTAATAATATTTCATTTTCCTACAGCACTTCCAATGGAGGAATTAGGCATTACGACATGTCCACTCATATCAGAGTTGTCTACGTAAAGGACAGGCCTGGTCCTCTAGAAGCCGAGACACTTTATCTCCATTATCTCTGAATTCCCTATTAGGGTATATGATGGTATTTTGCACTTGATGACCACTTTAAGCTACTAAAGTCTTCTTTTTGCCCAAAAAAAAAAATCATGGTGAATGATAAGAATGTTTCAAATTGAGCAGTAATAGCTAAAAACTTTAAAAAAAATCAGCTCAATGACTTACGTGATTACTGGGACTCTGCAGAAGTTAAAGGATTGGCTACTACAATGTTTTATTTTACAAATGAACCCATGGTGATCTTAAAAAAAAATACTCACTTACTTGACCCCGCCGGACATTTCTCTATCCATGTTCTCAATCCATTTTGTGCTAATCATATCTGCAGGAAAGGGGTTGAAATAATTGATATACTAGCCTTGCCTCAACCCCTGTATACTTCTTCTGACACGCCCAGATCTCCGTTAGACTCCTTTGTCTTCTCAATTCTGTCTTCTATTTTCAGTCTTCTTCTTTCGACATCTGCTGCTCTTCTTCACTAGGTGCTCCGCCATCACGTTGGGTGGCAAAACACATGATTGTCGTTAATGATGTGTGTCGCAACTCACATGATAGTGTGGGGCCTAGCAAAGAATGGCAGTTCTTCGAAAGCCAAAAAAGAAGACGGAAGATAGAAAACAAAAAAAAATAAGACACACGAGCCAATCAATGGATTGGTGCTGGTGGTCTAAGGAGATTAGAGATGGGCGAATAGTGAGATATTTAGGTTCGGATTATGCTATCCGAATACTGAGTACTAGTCCGGTATTTGTTACGAATTACAAATCTAATCCAAGCCAAGGGGGAATTTGAGCATTTTTCTTGAATATTTCCAATAGACTCCTTTGCCTTCTCTATTCTGTCTTCTTCTTTCAACGTCTCTGCTGATGTTCTTCACTACAGTCCCTGACAGAAGTTCTGTCGCTTATCCATGTTATGTAAATAAAAGCTTATAATATGACTTTAAATTCATCCATTGGTTTTATAAATTACTCTTTTGAAAGCTGAAACCCTCCCAAATTTGGTTTAGGTTATGAAAATAAAGTTGCTGCAAACCTGAAATATTGATCATTTAATGAACACAGAAAGGTCAGATTTTAGCACGACAAACGTTTTGTCGCCTTGTCATATAATGCACCCAGTCCTAGATTACATCCTCACCTGTGCTCACTAAATGATCGGTTAATTAGTGGGTGGGTAAAAACAGAAACCCAGCACCCCAGATCTTCACTTGAACTGCAACTTGACCTCTGACAACATGCCAAAAATCCACCCTGCAACCAAAGCCTTGATTATCAAGAGGCTGAAGAACAGATCCCCTGCAGAGGTGGCTGGCACCTTTAATGTGTCTCAGCGTCAAGTACAAAGAATTAAAAAAAGATTTGAAGAGAATGGAGATGTTTTTGACAAGCCCAGGTCCGGCAGACCCTGCAAGACAACTGCTCAGGAGGAATGTTTGTTGGTTAGAAAATCCAAAGCCAGCCCGTCTTCCACTGCAGCAGAGCTCCAACAGGCCTGGTCACCTCAAGTCCCTGTGTCAACTAGAACAGTTTGTAGGATTCTGTCTCGAAATGGCCTCCATGGTCGAATCAGTGCCCAGAAGCCAGCACTAAACAAAAGGCAATTAAAAAACCGTGTGGCATTTGCCAAGTCCCACAGCCTGCTAAACAGATGGACGCTGGAAAAGTGGCAGAAGCTGGATTTCTCTGATTAATCTTCAGTTGAATTACACCACAGCCGCCGCAAATACTGCAGGAGACCTACTGAAGCCCGTATGAATCCAGAAAGCAGTTAAGTTTGGTGGTGGAAAGATCATGGTCTGGGGTTACATTCAGTATGGGAGTGTGCAAAACATTTGCAAGGTGGAAGGCAATATCAATAGTCTAAAATATCAAGAAGTATTAGCTACCTCTTACATTCTTAATCATAAAAGGGGTCAGATTCTGCAGCAGGATGGTGCTCTATCTCATACATCCATCTTTACAACAAAGTTCCTCCTGGCAAAGAAGATCAAGGTGCTCAAGGACTGGCCAGCCCAGTCACCAAACATGAATATCATTGAGCATGTTTAGGGTAGGATGAAAGAGGAAGCTTGGAAGACAAAACCAAAGAATCTAGATGAACTCTGGGAGGCATGTAAGACTGCATTCATTGCTATTCCTGATGACTTCATCAATAAATTGTATGAATCATTGTTGAACCGCATGGATGCAGTCCTTCAAGCTCATGGAAGTCACACAAAATATTAAATATGGCTCTAATAGCACCACAACTTCATTCACCAATGTTATGCAACATATCTTTGTATTAGAACTTAATTATTTATTTGAATTTCACATTACTTTCTGTGGGCGACAAAACTTTTGTCTTGCCAAAATCTGACCTTCCTGTGTTCATTAAATGATCAATATTTCAGCTTTGCAGCAACTTTATTTTCATAACCTAAACCAAATTTGGGAGGGTTTCAGCTTTCAAAAGAGTAATTTATAAAACCAATGGATGAATTTAAAGTCAGGTTATAAGCTTTTATTTACATAACATCAATAAGAGACAGAACTTCTGTCAGGGACTGTAGGTGCTGCGCCATCACGTGTGGCTCAGAACACATGATTGAGGTTAATGATATGTGTCACTCCCCACCTGACAGTGTGGGGTCTAGACAAGAATGGCAGTTGTTTGGAGGCCCAGAAAGAAGACAGAAGATAGAAAACAAAAGAATGAAGACACAAGAGCCAATCGAAAAGTTGGTAGTGTAGGGGGAGAGTAGAGATGGACGCATAGTGAAATATTAAGGTTTGGATTATGCTATCCGAATACTGAGTACTATTCCAGTATTCATCATGAATAGTGATTGTCGCACCCACGGATACCCAGGATCAGCAGGTCCAACCGTGTTTAAAAAAAAACCCCTGCATGCGGTCCCTTTTATTTTGATATTGCGCCAAGATAAGCGCACAGATGGGGGCTGCATTCTATAGGCATATGCTTTATCTGTCCTGGTATCATAATATGGGGGAATCCTAAGCCAATTTATTTATTAATTTATTCTTCTTTTAGGGACACACACAGCGCCTGTGATTAAAAGCAGTCAGACGTGTTGTCACCCAGAATGGGAGCGCTGTCTGACTGCAACCAATCAGAGATGCTGGAACTGCCAGTGGGCGGGGAAAGCAGTGCATATGCATGTGGGTAATGAGCGGCCCAGGAAGTAGTATGAGCAGCCCCGAAGCCATTACAGCAGCATGGAAACTGGTAAGAATAATGCGCCTGCTTTCCGTTTTTTTTCTTTATTTTTCCAAATTATCCGACTTGCCAGATCCTGATTGTCACCCGGAGTTCCCTGAGAATTCAGGGCCTGCGGTCGGTGCTTGGGTACTTTTGAACCTGCAGGGATCTGGACTCTTACAGTACGGGTTCGCCCATCACTAGTCACAAATAACAAATTTAAGGTAAGTCAAGGGGGAATGCAAGCATTTTTTTTTAAGATTTCCCAGAAAAATGCTTGAGTTCCCCACTGAGTTGCGTTAGGGTCATTATTCGTGATAAATACTGGAATAGTACTGGGAATACGAAAAGGAGGTCCAACGACAATATCCAGCGGTCCATAAAAAAAATTACATTTTATTTAGTCCATTAAAAAATCTACAAAAAAGACAGACAGGAGACACGTTTCGGAGCTGTGTCCTTCTGCGTTTGAATAAGGACACAGCTCCGAAACGCGTCCCCGTCTGAATTTTTCTATGGATTTTTTTAATGAACTAAATAAAATGTAATTTTTTATTGACTCCTGGATGGTTTTGCTGGATTTCCCTGTGAATTGGCCGCTTCATATTTGTCCCTACACCATCCAAACCATTTTGTTTTTTCCTTGTGATATTATTGGAAAAGTACTAGGTATTTGGCTAGCCTAATCCGTGCCCAAATATTTTGCTATTTGCCCATCTGTATGAGGGATGTATAAGGGGGGCCAATAAGAATTGGTTCTAACAATTTATTTACCCAATTTCAACCCTTAGAAATGAGCAAAATGTAGACCGGTCAACTCCAATTTTCTTAGAATTCTCACACAAAAAAAATTAAATACATTTTTCAAGACACTCTTAATGAATTCCACTGGTTTGAAATCAATTGAACTATCTCTAATAATGAACAGTCAGTTGTCAGAGTGAAATTCACAAAATGTCAGCCAAATGTTATATTCGCGAAATGCGTTAAATGTAAAAAAAAAAATAAAACATAACCAATTAAAACAATTAAGAATAACTTATCTATATGTCTGTCTGTTCAAGCTATTTTTCTCCTTAAATAAAAAAAATAAATAAAATAAATACAAATATTTTCCCCGTTTCCTACGTTTCGTTCATGTAAAACATTTTCCCATCCTTGTTTAAACAGATTATAAAGTTTCGGTGTTGATTTCACAGACACCTCAAGCTGGATTAGAAAAAAAATATTAGAAAAGTTAGTCATTTGTAATAAAATTATGTTAGCTACTTTTTGACGAGATTGCTTTAGAACCAAAGCTTTGAAGCCTGTCACAGGTCTTAAAAATAAAATTGCATGAGTAGTTGAGGAGAACTGTATTAAAATGCAAATTTTCAGCTGTTAATATTTCTTCAAAAACCAATAATCCCTTAAGGCCACCGATATGTCAAAATACTTAATGGAAAAATATCCCTTAGGCAGAATGGCCTTTCTAAATTGACTTTTGATTAAACTTAGAATACTATGTAGCACAAAAAAAAAAAAAAAATCAAAATGGGATATAAATAAAATGCTATTCCTAAAATGTCACACCCAATGAAAATTGAGGGGAGGTAAAAAGAAAAAAAAATAACAACATTCTTAATTCTTAAGTAAATTTACATGTTTCCTCTAAATTAGTTACAGGGGTAACAAGAAATGTAATATTGTAATGGATTATTTGAATGTTGCATATGAAATTCAGTGCATTTATCTTAATGAAAACCTTGCAGATAGAGCTCCCTACAAGAAACTTGCTCATTAATTGTTTTCATGTACTGTTCAGGCATTTTAATTTAATTGCTATGGGGTGGCACAATCCAATCAAAATACCAAATTAACTGATATGCAGATTAGACGAGGAGGACCTGCATTTAGATTTCACTTTTATTAGTTACCTTTTTTATTCGCTTATATTTTTGCATTTTTTTAAATAAAATAATAATAGCAATAAATATAATACATTTTAAATGTATATATATATATATATATATATATATATATATATATATATATATAAAGATATATATATATATATGTTTTTTTCTAAATAAATTAATAGCAATAAAAATAATTTTATATATATATATATATATATATATATATATATGAACAACGACAAAGCAGAGTCCAGCAATAACGTGAGCAATCCAGGGTGCTGTTAAAAAAAATTTTCTTTCTTTTTATTCATAAATTCATTAAAATATAATGGTCCAAGCAATTCAGAACAGCATTATCGCAGGAAAATAGCGCAGATAGGACTACGCGTTTCAGTGGTAAAATACGCCTTCTTCACGGTCCAGAATCTTGAGATTCTGGACCATGAAGAAGGCGGATTTTACAGCTGAAACGCGTAGTCCTATCTGCGCTATTTTCCTGCGATAATGCTGTTCTGAATTGCTTGGACCATTATATTTTAATGAATTTATGAATAAAAAGAAAGAAAAACATTTTTAACAGCATCCTGGATTGCTCACATTATTGCTGGACTCTGCTTTGTCGTTGTTCACATTTGTATGGATGGACTCCTACGTCCTGATCCGGGCACAACGGAGATAACCAGGTCAGCTGAGGTTCCAGGTGATTCACAGGAGTGAGCTGGTCTACTTTGTTGGACATATATATATATATATATATATATATATATATATATATATATATACATATATATATATATATATATATATATATATATAAATATTAACATAACATAATAATAGCAATAAATATAATAACCTGCTTATATATATATATATATATATATTTTTAAATAAAATAATGGCAGGAAATATAACAAATTATATATAACATATATATATATATATATATATATATATATATATATATATATATAAAGACTATATACAATATAAAAGTATATATATATATATATATATATATATATATATATATATATATATAGATGTATATATATAACTATATATATGTATATATATATATATATATATATGTATATATATATAACTAGATATATATATATATATATAGATATATATATATCTATATATATATATACAGGGGAACCAACCTTGGTTAACGAGAACAATCCGTTCTGTGCTTGTTAACCAAGTTACTTGTCTAGCAAAGCAAGATTTCCCATAGGAAATCATTGGAATGCAGAATCCGTTTTTTATCGGCGTTTCTCCGGTACGTATGATATCCGTGTGATGGCGTATGCTAGCCGTGTGTGGGTGTGGAGTGGCTGTGTATGCGTACATGTAATGTCCGTGTGAAATGATCCGTGTGTCATGCTCAATGTCGTTGATACATGTCGGCTGACAGCAGACAGAGTTGCGCGATGAGAATGAACTCGGGTGAACTTCAACCGACTTCATTGTCATTCCGCGGCTCTGTCTGTGTGTCGCGTACTGATTAGCGGTCACCCGTGAAGGACTCATCGGTGACCGCTAATTCCCTGAGTGACTGAAGTGAGCAGCGCGATTTGCGCTGCTGTCACTCAGGCTACCCGCGGTCAGCTGGAGTCCTCCCCTCGAGACCTAACTCACCTGTGACTTCATCGCTGTCACTCGGGCGACTTGCTTTCACAGTTGGAGAATCAAGCGGCGGCCGCGAGTAACCTTAGTGACATCATCGCTGATCACGCTACTCATCTCAGTTGCTGTGTGGAGCTGACAGGAGTGGCGGTGTTCCTCTGCAGCTCCTGTCACCTTCATGTAGCAGAGCTGCAAGCGACGCGGGACCTCCGTGGATTACGCCGGACATGGATGGGTTTTTGGGGCTTAATAAAGTGGTGAACGAGGGTATTTGTTAGTGTTTTTTTTATTGCAAATAAAGGATTTTTCGTTGTGTGTGTTTATTAACTTTAAATTACAAGTTAATCATTGGGGGTGTCTCATAGACGCCTGCAATGATTAATCTAGGACTTAGTGGCAGCTATGGGTTGCTGCCATTAACTCCTTATTACCCCGGTTGCCAACGCACCAGGGCAAATCGGGAAGAGTCGGGTAGAGTTCCAGAACTACCGCATCTAATGGATGCGGCAATTCTGGGCGGGTGTTGGCTGATATTGTTAGGCTGGGGGGCGCCCTATAATGTGGAGCTCCCCATCCTGAGAATACCAGCTTTCAGCCAAATGGCTTTACCCTGGCTGGTATCAAAATTGGGGGGGACCGCACGTCGTTTTTTTTAATTAATTAATTATTTATTTTACTGCACAGTATATACCCGCCCACCGGCGGCTGTGATTGGTTGCAGTGAGACAGCTGTCACTCAATGTGTGGGCGTGTCTAACTGCAACCAATCATAGGCACCTGTGGGTGGGGGAAGCATGGAATAGCAAATTGATTAATGAGCGGCCGGCTTTTTCAAATTAATTGAAGCCGCATATCTTTGGAACAGCTGTTCTTCACCGCGCTGATGATCGGGGATCGGTGAGTATGCGACAGGGGAAGATACAGACCGAGCGCAAAAGGGATGATGACTGAGAACAGCAGAAAAAAAGGTAAGTAGACTGACATTAAACAAAAAAAAAAGAACCCGACATCATTCGGGCACGGACCCATTGACTTTAGCGGGTCCGTGCCTGCGTGCTGACCGCCAAAAACCGACATGTCTGCTGTGTGGTAAAACACACACATGTACTAACCACACGGACACATGTTCCGTGTGATTTTATGTGTGTGTGCCATCTACCATAGGGTAACATTGGTCAACGTGTCTCCGTGTCTCCGGTACGTGAAAAAACGTACCAAACACGTACCGGAGGCACGGATGTGTGTTGCAGACCTGATGGAAATTTTAAACACTTTCTAAAATCAATAGAACAAGACAACTAATATAGTAAGTACATTTGTGTCACGAGTTTATCACGGCCTCATGTGATCTCGGGGGAATCTGGGATCAGACAGTGACAGCATATACAGTTAGGTCCAGAAATATTTGGACAGTGACACAATTTTCGCGAGTTGGGCTCTGCATGCCACCACATTGGATTTGAAATGAAACCTCTACAACAGAATTCAAGTGCAGATTGGAACGTTTAATTTGAAGGTTTGAACAACAATATCTGATAGAAATTGTAGGAATTGTACACATTTATTTACAAACACTCCACATTTTAGGAGGTCAAAAGTAATTGGACAAATAAACCAAACCCAAACAAAAAAATTTTATTTTCAATATTTTGTTGCGAATCCTTTGGAGGCAATCACTGCCTTAAGTCTGGAACCCATGGACATCACCAAATGCTGGGTTTCCTCCTTCTTAATACTTTGCCAGGCCTTTACAGCCGCAGCCTTCAGGTCTTGCTTGTTTGTGGGTCTTTCCGTCTTAAGTCTTGATTTGAGCAAGTGAAATGCATGCTCAATTGGGTTAAGATCTGGTGATTGACTTGGCCATTGCAGAATGTTCCACTTTTTTTGCACTCATGAACTCCTGGGTAGCTTTGGCTGTATGCTTGGGGTCATTGTCCATCTGTACTATGAAGCGCTGTCCGATCAACTTTGCGGCATTTGGCTGAATCTGGGCTGAAAGTATATCCCTGTACACTTCAGAATTCATCCGGCTACTCTTGTCTGCTGTTATGTCATCAATAAACACAAGTGACCCAGTGCCCTTGAAAGCCATGCATGCCCATGCCATCACGTTGCCTCCACCATGTTTTACAGAGGATGTGGTGTGCCTTGGATCATGTGCCGTTCCCTTTCTTCTCCAAACTTTTTTCTTCCCATCATTCTGGTACAGGTTGATCTTTGTCTCATCTGTCCATAGAATACTTTTCCAGAACTGAGCTGGCTTCATAAGGTGTTTTTCAGCAAATTTAACTCTGGCCTGTCTATTTTTGGAATTGATGAATGGTTTGCATCTAGATGTGAACCCTTTGTATTTACTTTCATGGAGTCTTCTCTTTACTGTTGACTTAGAGACAGATACACCTACTTCACTGAGAGTGTTCTGGACTTCAGTTGATGTTGTGAACGGGTTCTTCTTCACCAAAGAAAGTATGCGGCGATCATCCACCACTGTTGTCATCCGTGGACGCCCAGGCCTTTTTGAGTTCCCAAGCTCACCAGTCAATTCCTTTTTTCTCAGAATGTACCCGACTGTTGATTTTGCTACTCCAAGCATGTCTGCTATCTCTCTGATGGATTTTTTCCTTTTTTTCAGCCTCAGGATGTTCTGCTTCACCTCAATTGAGAGTTCCTTAGACCGCATGTTGTCTGGTCACAGCAACAGCTTCCAAATGCAAAACCACACACCTGTAATCAACCCCAGACCTTTAACTACTTCATTGATTACAGGTTAACGAGGGAGACGCCTTCAGAGTTAATTGCAGCCCTTAGAGTCCCTTCTCCAATTACTTTTGGTCCCTTGAAAAAGAGGAGGCTATGCATTACAGAGCTATGATTCCTAAACCCTTTCTCCGATTTGGATGTGAAAACTCTCATATTGCAGCTGGGAGTGTGCACTTTCAGCCCATATTATATATATAATTGTATTTCTGAACATGTTTTTGTAAACAGCTAAAATAACAAAACTTGTGTCACTGTCCAAATATTTCTGGACCTAACTGTATGTCTGTGTCTGTGATGTGTGTCTGTGTGTGTTTACTCTCTGCACGGCTTCCTCTTCCTGTCATAATGACATCACTTCCCTGCAAAACCGCAGGCAAGCGATGTACATTACCGCAGGTAAACCGCAAAATACCGCAGGGAATAACGCAGGAAAACGCAGTGAACCGCACAGAATTTGCTGCCTGCGTTATTCCCTGCGGGATTTCACGATTACATGGCAGTCAATGTAGTGAAATGCCACAGCGACGTGCGGAAAAGAATTGACATGCAATTGTTTTTGCTGCGGGAATCCCGCAGCAAAACATGCAGCTGTCAAATTCCGCCTAGTGCGCACAGGATTTTTTTTTCCCATAGGTTTTGCTGGTGATTCACTGCAGAGATGTTATGAACATTTTCTGCAGCAAAACATGCAGCAAATCCGCAGAAAATCCGCGGCAAAATCCGGTAAGTGCGCACAGGGCCTAAAGGCTCGAGTTCAGTTCGTCGAATGGAGGCCGCGTTTGAGTTCGGTTCGACGAAACGTTCGACGAACCTCTCGAACCCCATTGAAAACAATGGGAGGCAAACACAAAAACATAAAAACACATAATAAATGTACACATACAGTTAATAAACATTGCCATAACACTTACAGGTCCACGCGATGCGTGCTGTACTCTGTTTCCTGCCGCTCTTCCTTCCGATAATCGCTGCGTCCTCCCAGTAACCAGCACTGATGATAGGACCTATCGTGACGTCAAAATAGCATGTGACCAGTCACGTGTCTATTATCTCATTGGCTACAGACTGGTCACATGGCTAGACGTGCTAGGTCCTGTCAGTGCATCTCTCCAGTTCGCGGTGATCGTTTGTGTATCTCCGTGTACCGGCAAGATGCTCTGGCACATGGTCGGCTTCCCCGTTCTGCTTCCCCATTCCATTATTACCGGCTTCAACAGCCGGTCAATAACGGAGATCACCGTTGCTATAGCAACGTGTCTGTCAGCGGTGACATCATTGCTTACAGACTGCAGCCTCTACTACTCACTGAGTGATATAGACTGCACGGGAAGCAGCAGGGTCTTCCTCCCATGCAGCGCTGTCTGATGTAGCAGAGCTGCATGGGTTGAAGGAGAATGAAGACAGAAGACCATGGATCGTGGTGGGATGCGAGGGAGTAATGAACATGGAGTCTCTAAGTGTGTCTGTGTATTTAGATCTATTAAAGTATTTTTTCTCTGTGTGGTGTCTTTTTTTAACTCTTTATTGGAGATTCTTAATGGCCGGGTCAAACTTGCCTGACATTAAGAATCTCTGACTTAATACTAGCTAGTAAATCAAAGCTAGTATTAACTCATTATTACCCAGCAAGCCACCCGTCACCAGGGCAGCTGAAGAGTTGGATACAGCGCCAGATGATGGCGCCTCTATGAAAGTGCCATTTTCTGGGGCGGCTGCGGCCTGCAATTTGCAGCAGAGGGGCCCAGAAAGCTCAGGCTAACCTGTGCTGCGGATTCCAATCCCCAGCTGCCTAGTTGTACCTGGTGGACACAAAAAATGGAGTGAAGCTCACGTCGATTTTTTTTTTTAATTATTTCATGAAATTCATGAAATAATTAAAAAAAGGGCTTCCCTTTTTTTTTAGTTCCCAGCCGGGTACAAATAGGCAGCTGGGGGTTGGGGGCAGCCATACCTGCCTGCTGTACCTGGCTAGCATACAAAAATATGGCGAAGCCCACATCATTTTTTTGGTGGGCAAAAGAATCCTGCATACAGTCCTGGATGGAGTATGCTGAGCCTTGTAGTTCTGCAGCTGCTGTCTGCTCTCCTGCATACACTAGTGAATGTCGCATGCTGAGCCTTGTCGTTCTGCAGCTGCTGTCTGCTCTCCTCCATACCTCCATACAGACAGACAGCAGCTGCAGAACTACAAGGCCCAGCATACTCCATCCAGGACTGTATGCAGGAGTTTTTTGCCCCCCCCCCAAAAAAATTATGTGTGCTTCGCCATGTTTTTGTATGCTAGCCAGGTACAGCAGGCAGCTACAGGCTGCCTCCAACCCCCAGCTGCCTATTTGTACCCGGCTGGGAACCTAAAATATAGGGAAGCCCTTTTTTTTTTAATTATTTCATGAATTTTATGAAATAATTAAGAAAAAAAAATGACATGGGCTTCGCCCAATTTTTGTGTCCAGCCAGGTACAACTAGGCAGCTGGGGATTGGAATCCGCAGCTCAGGGTGCCCAAAATTTCTGGGCACCCATGCTGCGAATTGCAGTCCGCAGCCGCCCCATAAAATGGCGCTTTCATGGACGCGCCATATTCTGGCGCTGTATCCAACTCTTCCAGCTGCCCTGGTGATGGGTGGCTGGCTGGGTAATAATGGGGTTTGAGCTAGCTGTATAATATCAACTGTCCCTAAGCCTGAAATTGATGGTGTCATACCAATATTAGACATGGCCACCATGAATTTCTAGTACAGATAAAAAAAACACAGCACACAGAAAAATATTTTTATTAGAAATAAAACACAACAAAATTAGTGACTCCATCTTTATTGAAATAAAGAACCCCCCTCGGCAGTAATCCTGGGTCAAGGGTCCCGCGCCATCCAAAAATCAAAAAAACTACACACTTCAGTGCCGACTCCTGTCCGACAGTATCAGCTGATAGTTTAGCCGGGCCGTAAAAAGCCGGCCACACTGCTCGACTTATAGTGTCAGCTGATTCCGTCAGGGGACCGTATCAGCTGATCATCGCCAGGTCTGAGAAAGAGAGAGAGAGAAAGAAGAGAGAGAGAAGATAGAGACAATATAGAGAAAAGAGAGAGGTAGAGAGACAGAGGAAGAGAGAGAGAGAAGAGAGAGAGAGAGGAGAGAGAAGAGAAAAAAGAGGAGAGAAGAGGAGAGAAGAGAGACAGAGAAAAGAGAGAGGAGAGAGAGCAAGAGAGAGAGAGAGAGAGGGAAAAGAGAAAAAGAGAGATTGAGAAAATGAGAGAGAGAAAAAGAGAGAAAAAGAGAGAGGAGAGAGAGAGGGGGAGAGAGAGAGAGAGGGAGAAGAGAGACAGAAGAGTGAGCTGAGAGAGGATAGAGAGAGGGAGAGAGAGGGAAAAAGAGAAAAAGAGTGACTGAGAAAAAGATAGAGAAAGAAAAAAAGAGAAAAAGAGAGAGGCAGAGGAGAGAGAGAGAAAAAGAGAGACAGAGAGGAGAGACAGGAGAGAGGGAGAGAGAGAGAAGGAGAGAAAGAGAGAGAGAGAAAGAGAGAGAAAGAGAGAGAGAAAAAGAGAGAGAGAAAAAGAGAGAGAGAAAGAGAGAAAGAAAGAGAGAGAAAGAGAGAGACAAGAGAGAGAGAAGAGAGAGAGGAGAGAGCAATGCAGCCTCATTCCGTGAACTGCTCCGATTTTAGAGGTGTGTCCCGCGGCTCACAGCTGATGTCCGGCTCCTCCCCTCAGTGCATAATTCAATTACATTATTATTATAAATATATAATAATTATAATTTAAAATTAAAAATAAAAAAAATAAATTCTTGACCGGGACTACAACTCGTGAAGTTATGCTTCTTAGGCGTGCACTCTATCCACTGAGTTACTGCCTCTAATGATAAAGGTAGGCAGATTTGGTAATCTTGAAGTCTGCATTGCTGAAGTCTCTTCAGACCGCACGATTCACTTCATTGCTATCTGGAGCTGATACAGAGCACTCGTGTTCTGTAGCAGAGCTGACAGTGTCGTGTGGATTACGTCGAACCTGGATATATATTTGGGGATTAATAAACTGGTAAAAGAGGGTGTTTTTTGGTCTTTTATTCCAAATAAAGGATTTTTCGCTGTGTGTGTTTCTTTACTTTCACTTTCAGGTTGATCATGGAAGGTGTCTCGGGGAGACGCTTGTTATGATTAACCTCTTATTACCCCGATTGCCACCGCACCAGGGCAATTCGGGATGAGCTGGGTGGAGTCCCGGGACTGTCGCATCTAATGGATTCGGCAATTCCGGGCAGCTGCTGGGTGATATTGTTAGGGTGGTGGGCTCCCGATAACGTGGTGCTCTCCATCCTGACAATACCAGCCTCCAGCCGTGTGGCTTTATCCTGGCTGGTATCAAATATGGGGGGAATTTTTTTTTTTATTATTATTTATTTTACGGCATGATATAGACCCACCCACCGGCGGCTGTGATTGGTTGCAGTGAGACAGCTGTCACTCATCGTGGGGGCGTGTCTGACTGCAACCAATCATGGGCGCCGGTGGGCGGGGAAAGCACGGAATACCTGATTGAATAATAAAGCGGCAACCATTTTCTAAAGAGGAAAAGACGCCGCAGATTTATGACAGCCGTAAAGCGAGATGCCCGTGATCGGTGAGTAGGAAAGAGAGAGGGATTGTGCTGGGGACGCAGGACGCATGCAGATAGCAACGTGTGCACATAGCCTTACTGTAAAAAGCCACGTTTTTGTTGATCGAACCGTTCTCGAACCTAACTCGAACTGTCGAGCTTTTAGCAAAAAGCTCGAGTTCGAGCTTGAACACCCCCCAAAATCACTCGAACATGAAATTGGCGAACCTCAAACATTTCTCATCTCTAGTTGTAAACTCAGATACAGACATTCCCTTCTGCTATAAATATCCACTCCTCATTCCTTCCTGTGCAAGCTATAGTTCATTCTATACTGTCCTTTTTGAAGAGGGCAGTCTCTGGAGACGTTTAGGTGTTCATTTCCATTGCAGCTGAGAAGTTTCCTGCTGGAGAAGCTGTGGAGAGCTATTTGTTGTGTCTTTCCTCACCTGTTTGTCTTATCTTCCTCGGGATGTTTTATTGCAGTGGCGAGACATCTGGCTGACCTTCACACTAGTCGGGGTGAGTGCAGAGCTAGCAAGAGTGTCAGCATCTACGACGTATGGGGGAAGGACTAGTCTAGAGATGTTAGGGAGTGCAGGGATCGGCCTCAGGTGAATGTTAGGAGGTGACCCTCCACTTTCCATAGCATCAGGACTTTTCATTGTAATGTTCCCTAGTTTTTCATTTGTGTTGCATTTCTCACTGAGAATCCTCTCGCACCTGGTGTGACATTATTGCCGCCATATGTAGAGTGGATATTTATTGCAGAAGTGAGTGGCTGCAGCTGGGATTACAACTACCTGTTAAAAATAAACTTTTAAAGGTGGTCTTTAAAAACGATGTGAGTATGTAAAATTAGGATCTGCGCCAGCAGGAGTATTTTTACATTTTTTGTTTTTTATTAGACCAATAAGAGTATTAATAAAACAACCATTAATGCAATGATAAATAATAGCTAAAAATGTGGACGAAGCCGCGGCGGTGGCTACTAGAGTTGAGCGCGGTTTGCGGTTTGTGGTTCTCCAGTTCGCGGTTCGAGTGATTTTGGGGGCTGTTCTAGATCGAACTAGAACTCGAGCTTTTTGCGAAAGCTCGATAGTTCTAGTTACGTTCGAGAACGGTTCTAGCAGCAAAAAGCCAAGCTAATTCCTAGCTGGCTTTCCGCTGTAATAGTGTAAGTCACTCTGTGACTCACACTATTATGAAATTTCAGCGTATAGTGTGCGGGGACTGCGCATTCAGATCACTGCTGTTTGGATAATGGCGATCGCCATTTTTTTTTTTTTTTCCTTGTCTTCCTTCCCTACGCGCCGCGTGTAGTGGGGCGGGCCAGCATGTCAGCCAATCCCAGACACACACAGCTAAGTGGACTTTTAGCCAGAGAAGCAACGGCTTGTGTGATAGGATGTCCATGTCACATGTCCCTGCATTATAAATACAGGCATCTGCCCGTCTGGACACCATTATCTGCCTTCTGCGTCTGGGTGTCAGTCACCGCTGGCGCAGCTCCTGTCTCCGATACTGCTGTGTACGCTCTATACACAGCGCTATACAGAATAGGGATAGCAGTTTCTTTCAGCTCTTGTAAGGGCTAATTACAGCAGTCTCAGAGCCGTAGGTGACAGTCAGGTCCGTGGAAACAGATTTTAACAGCTACAGATAACAGTGTCTGTGTAGCTAAGGTCAGGGACTTCCTCGCTGCATTTCCCCATTAGGAGGGATAGAAAGTGAGGCTTCCTTTCCTCTACACTGACCCACAACCCGGCCACTGTACCCTCCTGCCCTTTGCACACTAAAGCTCATTGTTACTAAGCCATTATACTAGCAAACACTGAGTAAACTTAGTGGCATCCTAAAAGTGGCTGTTGGACTTCCATTAGTGTCCCACTAGTGCAAAGCTATTTGCAGAACCTCTGCATTGCACACTCAAACTCATTGTTACTAAGCCATTATACTAGCAAACACTGAGTAAACTTAGTGGCATCCTAAAAGTGGCAGTTGGACTTCCATTAGTGTCCCACTAGTGCAAAGCTATTTGCAGCACCTCTGCATTGCACACTCAAACTCATTGTTACTAAGCCGTTATACTAGCAGACACTGAGTAAACTTAGTGGCATCCTAAAAGTGGCAGTTGGACTTCCATTAGTGTCCCACTAGTGGAAAGCTATTTGCAGCACCTCTGCATTGCACACTCAAACTCATTGTTACTAAGCCATTATACTAGCAAACACTGAGTAAACTTAGTGGCATCCTAAAAGTGGCTGTTGGACTTCATTATTGTCCCACTGGTGCAAAGCTATTTGCAGCACCACTGCATTGCACACTCAAACTCATTGTTACTAAGCCATTATACTAGCAAACACTGAGTAAACTTAGTGGCATCCTAAAAGTGGCTGTTGGACTTCCATTAGTGTCCCACTAGTGCAAATCTATTTGCAGAACCTCTGCATTGCACACTCAAACTCATTGTTACTAAGCCATTATAGTAGCAAACACTGAGTAAACTTAGTGGCATCCTAAAAGTGGCAGTTCGACTTCCATTAGTGTCCCACTAGTGCAAATCTATTTGCAGCACCTCTGCATTGCACACTCAAACTCATTGTTACTAAGCCATTATACTAGCAAACTATGCTGCCAATTTAAGGGCCGTAGTTGCATTGTCAGGGATAATTATTGTTGTTTATTCTGCTGTTAATAAAGTTAGACCACCGCTGCAATCTACACCACCTCTCAATTTTTACTACCACATTTTAAGTGCACAATCTTGTCACAATCAAAATGAGTGGCAAAATGACAGATGCTGGTGGAAAGGGGAAGAGGCATGTTGGAAAAGGATAAAAAGGGTTTGTCCGTGGGGAAGGTGGCAAAGCTCCATTAACATCTGCTGAAGATAGACCATCTTCCAGCAAAAGTAAGATGTCTACCACTTACCGTGGACAAACCGATGTGCTCCCTTTTTTACAGACACGAACAACTGGAAAAAGGTAGATGATGGCCAAAAAAGGAAAATGCTTGAATGGATCTCAAGTGGTCCAACAAGTGCCCTCTCCGCCACCTCAACTACCGCATCCAAAAACACCAGTCCTCTGAGTTGTCAGCCCAATCACACTTACTTTCTCCCAGCTCTGAAGTATCCATCCGTCCTGCACAGTATGGTGGAACTGAGATGGCTGAGTCTGCAGAGCTGTTCAGTCACACTATAGCCTGGGAATCAGAGGTCTGCTCCCAAGCTACAGTGAGTACAGACCAGGAAATGGTCTGCAGTGATGCCCAGAACCTTTGTGACTCTGATTCAGGCCGTGAGGACCAAGTTTCTGAGCATAATGTTGACCCTTTTTCACAAACTGTAACACCTGTTGTTATAGACAATGAGGAACATACTGATGACGATGAGACGCAGATACCAGATTGGGATGACAACTTAAATATTCGGTCAGGGCAGGGAGAGGCTCGGTCTGAGGGTGAGGGGAGTGCAAACACAACAATTGATGAGGAAGTTCTAGATCCCACCTACTGTCAACCCACAGTCAGGCACTCGAGGAGGTCAACAGAGGCGGTGGAGGAGGATGCAACCGACGACGAAGTTACCTTGCGCCTTCCTGGACAGAGTCGGAGCACTGGTAGCACATCTACAACTGCATCCTCAGCCACCACTCTGCCTCTGAGCACTAGTCGGGGTGGATCAGCAGGTCGCATGCCCTCTAAGCCTTGCCTAGCCTGGTCCTTTTTTGACATAGCAAAAGATCGCCCAAATTATGGGATCTGTAAAATTTGTCGTGATTCTGTTAGTAGAGGGCAAAACCTCAGCAGTTTGACAACTTCTTCCATGAATCGTCACATGAATAAATATGATATGTCCCAGTGGGAAGCTCACCGTGCTGCAATGCGGCCTAGCGGAGTGAACCATCCACGGCCTGCCCCTTCCAGTGCATCCGCGCGCTCTTCATCTTCTAGGACTGTGGGGACAGCTGTCACACCTGGTTTTCCACGCACAACTTCCACCACTGTAACCGCAACAGGCAGTTTGCTTGGTAGGTCGTCAGTTGGTTTGGAAGGGGAAACAAGTGCGTGTGTACAGCTCTCTCAGACATCGATAGCACCAACGTTGGATGAAGGCAACATCATGTCTACGCCTGCACTTTCCTCACAAACCTGCATTTTTCCAGGGACACCCTACTCAACACCGTTTACACACAGCAGCCAGATCTCTGTCCCTCAGATGTGGACGAATAAAAGGCCATTTCCTGCGACCCATGACAAAGCTAAGAGGTTGACTCTATCCCTCTGTAAGCTCTTGGCTACCAACATGCTGCCTTTCCGCCTGGTGGACACACAGGATTTTAGAGACCTTATGTCTGTCGCTGTGCCCCAGTACCAGATGCCCAGTCGCCACTACTTCTCTAAGAAAGGTGTGCCCGCGCTACACCAGCATGTCGCACACAACATCACCGCTTCCTTGAGAAACTCTGTGTGTGAATGGGTGCATTTCACCACCGATACTTGGACCAGTAAGCATGGACAGGGACATTACATGTCGCTGACTGGGCACTGGGTAACTATGGTGATAGATGGTGAAGGGTCTGCTGCACAAGTCTTGCCGTCCCCACGACTTGTGTGTCAATCCTCTGTCTGTCCAAGTTCCGCCACTGCTTCTGCCTCCTCCACCTCATCTGTGTCCTCCACCTCCACCCCAAGCCTGCCTGGTCAGGCCACCAGCGTTCTCACTGCGCAGAAGGAATCACGCACCCCTCATTACTATGCTGGCAGCAGAGCGCCACGGCATCAGGCGGTCTTTAGCTTGAAATGTCTTGGAAATAAGAGTCACACAGCGGCTGAGTTGTGGGCAGCTCTGGAGACTGAGTTTAATAAATGGTTGTCTCCACTCAACCTGCAGCCTGGTAAGGCCGTGTGCAACAATGCTGCAAACCTGGGTGCGGCCCTTCGCCTGGGCAAGGTGACACACGTGCCTTGTATGGCTCACGTGTTGAACCTTGTTGTCCAGCAATTTTTAACACACTATCCCGGCCTAGATGGCCTTCTGAACAGGGCACGAAAACTGTCTGCTCACTTCCGCCATTCAACCACCGCTGCTGAGCGACTTGCATCGCTCCAGAAGTCTTTCAGCCTGCCGGTTCATCGCCTGAAATGCGATGTGCCGACACGCTGGAATTCGACTCTCCACATGTTACAGCGACTGTGGCAGCACCATCGAGCCCTGGTGCAATACGTCATGAGCCAACGAGATGCAGAGGTGGGGCAGATCACCCTGATGGAGTGGTCTCAGATCAAGGACCTATGCACCCTTCTGCACACTTTCGACATGGCGACGAATATGTTTAGCGCTGACAATGCCATTATCAGCATGACAATTCCAGTCATATACATGCTGGAGCACACGCTAAACACTATTCGGAGTCAGGGGGTGGGACAACAGGAAGGGGAGGAACTACAGGAGGATTCATATGCGCAAGAGACAACAACATCACCAAGGTCCAGACGTTCATCATCACCAACGCGGCAGGCATGGGACCATGGGGGACAGGGATCAACAAAGGCACATGGTAGCAGGCGAAATGTTGAGGAAGGTGCAGGAGAACATGAAGAAATGGAGGACGAACTGTCCATGGACATGAAAGAATCAGCGGATGAGGGAGACCTTGGTCAAATTTCAGTTGAAAGAGGTTGGGGGGAGATGTCAGAGGAAGAAAGAACGGTTAGCACCTCTATGCCACAAACACAGCGTGGACTTGGTCCGCATGGCTGCGCAAGACACATGAGTGCCTTCTTTCTGCACTACCTCCAACATGACCCTCGTATTGTAAAAATTAGAAGTGATGATGACTACTGGCTTGCCACACTATTAGATCCCTGGTACAAGTGTGGCGCCCCTGAGGCTTCCGTAGCCACAGGAACATTGCACCCCAGACAGAGGTGTGATGTCCCATCCTGGGTAAGGAAAGGAGTGAACGCCGGTCCACAGGCAAATCTGAACTACACCCATTCTAGGTACACACAGGGACCAGGGACAGTGGCAGCAACCCTCCCATGCTGCATGCTGGGAGGGGCCCTAAGACCCATCCCTTCTCCCATAGGGTGATAGCTTAGCAACTGGGGAGATGGGAGGAGCCACCCGAGAGCAGAGTAGACAAGGAAGATCAAGAGTAGTGAGTTGGAGGAGAGAGAGTCTGCGGGAGGCAGAGAAGGGAGCTGAGGATAGAGCTCTAGTCAGACAGGAGCAAGGAAAGAAAGACACGCTTCCTGGTGAAGACCCTGGGACTCAGAGGGTCCAGGTGACACCAAGCAGAGAAGAGAATGGATTCCAGGGCCGCTGCAAGGCTTACGAGCGCAGGGCCTGTTCCACAAAGCCATTCGGTGGAGGGATCAAGCTGAGCACAGGGGACGGTCCCTAGAAACCAGAGGAGGAGAAGTCATCTCCGAAAGTAAAAACCGAGGCCCAGGGAAAGTTGCATACTCCCCGGGCCACAGCCCACAGCAGAACCTCTAGAAAGGGGGTAAATAACCGACAGGCGAGCCCCCGGCCCGGAGGCTGCAGTGGAGGCCGAGCCAGGTTCATCCAACAAGGGCAAGGCTTAAGGAGACAGCTGAAGACAGAGACACTTTAGAGGAGGGTACCGGCTTTCATTCCAAGAACTACCCAGGATCGGCAGAGGTCCCTGACAGTGGGTTCCAGACGCCCAAAGGCCCCAGTGTGCTGCAGCCCAGGAAGTGTGAGTAAAGACCTTGGAATTTCACCCTCTGGTGTTGTCTCAGTTATTGTCGCCTGCATAGACTTCCATCACACCATAGACTCTTACGAGCACCAACAGTGTCCCCCGGGGCACCGCTCCACCTGTGGGGAGCAGTACCACCATTGCTGCCATTCCATCGCCCCGGAGGCCTCCTACAGCAGCGGCGGCTTAATAGCCGCAAACCACAGGTGGCGTCACGAATAATACAAACTTTAATCACCCCCAACACTCCAGCCATATTAATTGACACCCACCAGGGCCACGGAGTCGGGCCCCGCCACCACTGACGACCCCACGGACTAGTCTGGCCCGGCACCGGGTGTCCCATATCCCTGGGGTGGGCGAGTCACAAGTCCAAATTTTGTGACATAATTCCAGCCATAGAAAGGGACGCACGTATGCAGGAGTATCAGCAGAAGCTGTTACTCAATCTTAGCTCGGCTTTTCCACCAAACAACCGTGGTGCAGGTGCAGGGAGTGAATCTCCCAGTTGTAACTTGACAAACATGAGACGGTCTCGTCATCTTCAACAGTCTACCCTTACCAGTAGCACCGTATTTGGTGCTGGTAACAGCAATTTTATTGAATCTTTTCATAATTTTTTTAGACCGTCCTTTGCAAGGCCACCAGAGACAACAAGTCTGACACATAGTCAACGGCTGGAGAGGATGATACAGGAGTATCTCCAAATGAACATCGATGCCATGACTTTGCAAATGGAGCCTTGCTCATTTTGGGCTTCAAATCTTGAAAAATGGCCAGAGCTTTCCACTTACGCCTTGGAGATTTTGTCGTGTCCAGCTGCCAGCGTTGTCTCTGAACGTGTCTTCAGTGCTGCTGGGTGTGTGCTGACAGATAAGCGCACGCGTCTGTCCAGTGACAATGTGGACAGACTGACGTTCATCAAAATGAACAAGTCATGGATCCAGAAGGAATTTACTACCCCTGTGTCATCCTGGGGAGAGTAAATGCTTGTGGATTTGGAATGTGCTTGATGCAAATGTACCTGTGAAGTGTACAACTGGGGCACAACTGCTCCTACTGAAGGGGTGGGTGTCTGTGTGGCCCAATTTTTGGAAAAAAGGTAGACTCTTCTTGGAGTAACCCTTGCTGTGTTTTTTAAAAGGAGCCAAGATGAACAGAGCTGGGATCAGGAAAGACTTTGCTACCTACCCCGGTGTCATCCTGGGGACGGTTAAGTATGGCGTATTTTTTAATGTGCTTGATGCAAATCTACCTGTGAAGTGTACAACTGGGGCACAAGTGCTGCCACTGATGGGGTGTCTGTGTGGCCCAATTTTTGGAAAATTGGGAGACTCCGCTTGGAGTAACCCTTGCTTGCTGTGTTTTTTAAAAGGAGCCAAGATGAACAAGTCATGGTTCAGCAAAGACTTTGCTACCTACCCCGGTGTCATCCTGGGGACGGTTAAGAATGGCGTATTTTTGAATGTGCTTGATGCAAATCTACCTGTGAAGTGTACAACTGGGGCACAAGTGCTGCCACTGAAGTGGTGTCTGTGTGGCCCAATTTCTGGAAAAAAGGGAGACTCCGCTTGGAGTCACCTTGCGGTGTTTTACATGATTTTAGAAGGGCGTGCCATGCCTATATCTGTGTCTCCTCCTCTTTTTCCTTGTCCAGCTCTTTTATTTTCGCATGAGTATATGTCCTTGTCACTTTCCCAAGTGTTTGTGTTGTGTTGTGAGTAGTTTGTCACCTTTTGGACACCTTTGAGGGTGTTTTCTAGGTGTTTTTATGTGTTTGTGATTGCCTCCCATTGTTTCCTATGCGGTTCGAGCGGTTCGCCGAACTGGTTCGCCGAACCGAACTCGAACGGGACCTCCGTTCGGCGAACCAAACTCGAGCCGAACCACAGCCGGTTCACTCATCTCTAGTGGCTACCACCTGTAATAGCCAATTTTTATTTAAAAAACTTATTTTCCACAAGAGGATTTTCAAAGCTTTAAAATTGGTGGTTCAGGTAAATATTGTTGGAGATACTTGTCAATTGAGTACTTCAATAAATGATAAAATAGTTATGCCCCAGGTTTTGAATAGTTAAACTGTCAGATTTAGACCTGTGCCCCTGCTCTACGCAGCAAAATAGCTGAGACAAGATCACCGAGACTATGCAAATCCTCCCAGGCTTCCCTGCACTCACGATGAATCATCCAGCCGAGGCCACATCGGAGTGTAACGGGGGGATTGGAACAACACACCGAGCACCCGTTACATGCACTCAACGTTGGTTACCTGGTTGATGGCCACCATCCGGCTGATTCACTGCTCGTCTCATACTGCAAGCTCTCAGTCTGATCACTGCGCTCGTAGGAATATCAGTGAATCTAGCAGGCCGTGGGGTTAACTGCGGGTTGTGGGCTCACTCTGTACTGAAGATCAGACAAACAGGCGGTCAGTCACTGATATCTTCCTGGGGCATGGGTTCATGGGCTGTCCTGGGTGTCTGACATGTGGAACGTTTGGTAGATTCAAAGATACCGGTTGAGGATTGTGTCCTCTCAGCATACCCCTGTTAGATTAGTGCTTGCCTCAAATCCGACACACGTTTCAGGGGCAATTGCGATCCCTTCCTCAATTGATTTTATTCTTCAGTAGCAGGTTCCTATATGCCCATACACATGAAGGTTTGAAACCTAGAGATAATCTTCAGTTTAGTGTAGGTTCCCAGTAATGAGATATGCCTTGACGTGGCCACTGGGCAGATATTGAAATGGCCATTATTGTATTAAATATCTAAATTTTTCCTATATTTCCTTAAGCCGAAATGTATTCTATATTCTTGCATTCAATATTTGCATGCTTTAGTGTCGCGGGCGGAGGAGGGGACGCCGCGCTCTCCCACTGCTCGGGTCCGGCTGCTGCGGTTGCTGCAGCCTGCTGCTGCTCGGTGGCTCGAGCGATGGGCCGGATCCCGGGGACTCGAGCGGCGCTCCTCGCCCGTGAGTGAAAGGGGATTGGGTTGTGGGATAGTTTATTGTCCGTGACGCCACCCACGGCTGTGGTGATTGAGTGGACACCACCGCTCCTCTGTTTGGGAAGCCCGGGAGTGCTGGTACGGAGCAGCCAGTTGTTGATTTGCCCCACCGTGGGTAGGGGTCTTGGTGCTCCCGGGGCCCAGTGATGGGGTTGGTATGGTGGACAGGCGGGTATGGGGCCTGTGGAGGTGCAGGGGCGCAGGGGCAGCACTGTGCCGCACGGCATGGAGGTACTCACTCAGCCAGTAAACACGACACAGTTCTCGGTAAACAAACGGCTGGTTGGACGGGTCCCTCGGATGGTTACGGTGCTGCGGTTCCCTGCAGTTAGCGGTGACGGTCTCTTCCCTGCACCTATGTAAAGTCCTTTTGGTAGCGATGGGTTCCCACCGGTTACCCACTCCTCGGCTTCAATCTGGGCCGAAGGAGCCCTACTTTGCCCGCAGGCGCTGGCCCTGGGAAACTGGTGCCCTGGCGGTGGCGGTGTCTCCCCTTCACGGTCAGGCTGTTGCCTTCAATTGGGACTTGGTTGTTAGGAGACAGAGGTCCCCTTCACTGACGGATTTAGCAAATTATGGCGACTCCTAGCCTTGCCGGGATCCGAAAGGCCCCTGCCCTGGTGCTGACTGTTCTTCGTATACTGCTCCGGTACCGCCGGGTCACCACCCGTCCGCGGTCCTTCCAGCAACCTCCAAGCAGTCCCCCTGCAGACTATCACCGCTGTCTGCTGACCTTGCTGTCACAGTCCGGGGCACACACCCGGACCAACTTCAGGCTTTCTTAACTGTTTCTTTGCTGTCGCCACTCTTACTGTCCTCCTTTACCACTTCACTGTCTACTCCTCACACTTCAAACTCTCTCTCTGATCTGCCTGGTTTTCCCGCCTCCAGGGCTGTGAACTCCTCGGTGGGCGGAGCCAACCGCCTGGCCCACCCCCTGGTGTGGACATCAGCCCCTGGAGGTAGGCAACAAGGATTTTGGGTTAGCTTGGTGTTCCTGCAGGGAATGTGGGGTGCGTGTGATGTTGTGACCTGTGACCCCTGGCTTGCCCAGGGCGTCACATTAGCATTTCAGCAACTATCTTTTTTGTTTTTATATGTCATGTTCAGTTTTGCATCTGTTCAGACTGCATTTTGGGAGTGCCATCAGTCTTTTTGTCTAGATTATGGAGTCATGCCCTCTGACTGTGTACCACTCCCCCATTAGGCACAAGTGATTTTATTCTTCAGTAGCAAGTTCCTACTTGCCCATACACATGAAGGTTTGTAACTCATACAGAATCTTTAGTTTAGTGTAGGTTCCCAGTAAGAAGATATGCCTTGACGTGGCCACGGGGCAGATATTGAGATGGCCATTTTTGTATGCTAAATATGTAAATTTTTCTTAGATTTTCTTAAGCAGCAATGCATATCTATATTCTTGCATTCAATGTTTGCATGTTTTAGCATTTCAGGTTGCAACTGTCTTATTTTGTTTCCTTTAAGACATTAAAGGGAACCTGTCACCAAATTTTTATCTATTAAACTAAAATAATCCCCTTCTGCAGCTCCTGGGCTGCATTCTATGAAGGTGCACCTTGGCCCTGACTTCCCTTCCAGACCCCAAAAATAACTTTATAAAACTTGGCTGTTAGGTATGCTAATTACCTGTGTTGGCCAGATGGGCGGGCTCATTTTCTGCTCCTTTATCCCCCTCCTGACGCTGATTGCCGTCCTCCTTCCTTGATTGACGGGATGACACCCTCCGTCATCCTCCTCATCGCATTTTCAAATCTTGCGCCTGAGCAGTTAGTTCTGCTCGCGCAGACGCAGTTCGCTCTGTCATATTGTGGGCAGAGCAGAAAACGGCTGCCCTGACTTGAGCCGGTGAGCTAAATGCGAATTCACAAGATTATGAGCAGGTATGAGCATGGCGCTGGTGAGGTCATGCACGAGCATGGAGCTGGTGAGGTCAGCGCTGACCTCACCAGCGCCGTGCTCGTACCCGCCCATAATCTCATGCCTGTGCATTTAGCTCACTGGTTCAAGTGAGGGCTGCCATTTTCTGCTCTGGCCGCGATATGGCAGAGCGAATTGCGCCTGCGCAAGCCGACCTAGCTGCACAGGCGCGAGATTTAAAAATGTGACGAGGACGATGACGGAGGCGTCATCCTGTAAATCAAGGAAGGAGGACGGCAATCAGCAGCAGGAGGGGGAAAGGAGCAGAAAATGAGCGCGCCCATCTGGCCAACCAAGGTAATTAGCATACCTAAGGGCCAAATTTTATAAACTTATTTTTGGGGTCTGGAAGAGGAGTCAGGGCCAAGGTGCCCCTTCATAGAATGCAGCCCAGGAGCGGCAGAAGGGGATTATTTTAGTTTAATAGGTACAAATCTGGTGACAGGTTCCCTTTAATTCTGCAAAATATTTTTAAATGTTTTTTTTTGCTTTTAGACTTACAGGGATCACTGCTTCCAAAATAACCACCCTGAATAATAATAACCGCCTTCCGAAAGGCATAACACGTAAATTCATGGATAAAAAGTATTTCTGGTCATCTGTGCTTCCATAATATGATAGATGAAGGTGAGATTTACAAAACCCATTTCTATGAAAATAGTCTAATTATGTTTTAATTATGAACACACTTTGAATTGCCGGCTATTGTGTTTTAATTTCTTCATTTGTTGTTCTTTGAAGACCCGGCTATAAACATAAATACGCTTTCTTATGTCGGAGCGATGCGTTTCGCCGGCCTAATTAGCATTCCGGTCTCGTCTCATTGGTACAGCGTGTACAGTAGCTCCCTGTCATTACAACTCTCTATTGTACGTCAACTCCTGTACCGGGGCTTATCATGCCCACACAGAACTTAAACTACTAATTGTGTTTATGTCCTATATCCATGCTCATATTTGTATTTTCGCAAATCTCACATTTTTTCTTGTCTCCTTAAATGCCAGTTACATATTCACACCTCTAAAAGCTACATTATATTTAGCTACTTCAGTAAGCACATACATTATTTATTGAAGTCTCTGAATGCGCATTGCTGATGAAAACATCTCATTTAGGTTCCCAGCAATTTGTGTTACATCTTTTTTTTTTTATTAGTCTGTATGTTATTTATTTACTCTGCCTATGTGCAACTCTAATCGCGAATGTTCCTCTAGATGGGAGCAGATAGCTCTCAGTTTGGTTTGTAGGTTGATAGAATCTTCAATATTTCAATTTTTTTGTCTTATCATCTTTAACATTTCCTCCTCTACTTTTTATTGTTTAACATCTTTATTTTGTCATCTACTTTCTTATATTTTAACATTATCTTAAACTTTATGATTTCAACTTAAACTGTTTCTCTTGAATTCTCAGCTCTGCCGGGCGTCGGCTGAGTTGTCTCCACTGCTCCTAGCCAAGCAGGAGTAAGGGGTACTTTGCACGCTGCAACATCGCTAGCCGATTGTAGCGATGCCGAGCGCGATAGTCCCCGCCCCCGTCGCAGATGCAATATCTAGTGATAGCTGCCGTAGCGAACATTATCGCTACGGAAGCTTCACACGCACTTACCTGCTCTACAACGTCGCTCTGGCCGGCGACCCGCCTCCTTCCTAAGGGGGCGGGTCATGCAGCGTCACATGGCAGGCGGCCAATAGAAGCGGAGGGGCGGAGATGAGCGGGGCGTAAACATCCCGCCCACATCCTTCCTTCCTCATTGCAGGCGGAACGCAGGTAAAGAGATGTTCCTCGCTCCTGCGGCTTCATACACAGCGATGTATGCTGCCGCAGGAACGAGGAACAACATCGTACCTGTCGCTGCAGCAAAATTATGGAAATGACCGACACTACACATATCATCGGTTTTCGACAATTTTGCGATCGTTTATCGGTGCTTCTAGGCTTTACACGTTGCGACGTCGTTACCGGCGCCGGATGTGCGTCACTTTTGATTTGACCCCGATGATATCGCAGTAGCGATGTCGCAACGTGCAAAGTACCCCTAAGACTGTGTGCACGTTGTGTTTTTTCATGCTTTTATGCAGCATTTTACACTGCAGCGTAAACGCATGCCTTCTGCTTTCCCTGCAAAGTCTATGAGAAGTCGGCAAATTCCATGCGCACGTTGCGTTTTGAAACGCAGCGTTTTGGAGGCCACATTTTTTACAAAATCGATGCGTTCTAAAAAGCAACATGTCACTTCTTTTGTGCGTTTTGGATGCTTTTCCCTCTCTGTCAATGGTAGAGCAAGCATCCAGAACGCATCCATTCTGCATTCAAAATGCATTCAAAATGCATCCAAAATGCAGCGTTTTGGCTGCGTTTTGAAATGCACATGCAGTGACAAAACGCTGCAGAATATTTGTCATGGCAGAATGCAACGTTTGCATATATTCTAAATCCTTTTTGGAGCAGTATGCAACTGTTCTGAGAGTCAGGTTGCTAATTACCATCCACAGCTGGTCTCTCCCTATTTAAGGCTGAAGCGTTTTTTAGGAGATCGCAGAAGATAGCATCTGCTCTTGCATATATACGGTGTCCCTGGTGATCCTGTTTTGGTGACCTGCGATCTGTTGATTGTGTGGTGTGGAAGTGACCTTCACTGTGCCTTACTGCCTTCCTTATATTTTATTTCCTCCTGTGCCTTTTTGTCTTCTCTTTCTGGTTGTTTGCAGATTAAGCAAGTTTCTGTTCCCCCCCATCCGTGTTTTTTAGAGGGCGGTTATCTCAGTGTGTACTGCCCACCCCAGGGTACGGGGGTTGTGGGATAGTTAGGTCAGGGCAAGTATAGGAGATAGGGACACGCTGGGGGCCCAGACCTCACTACCCTTAAGTGTATCTCTGGGATAAGCGTCAGCGCAGGGACAACTATCTGTGAGCCAGTTCAGGTCTCCCTTGCTAGCCTAGCCCACCCGTGACCTCTATATGGACATGTAGGTTATATAAAGTTGAATAAAATGATACCTTAATAACTGCGGTCTCATATTTTAATCCAAAGAAATCCAGATTTCTCTTAAAATGTAAAAAAGCATTTCAAATCTATGGGCTGGACATAGGTCTATCCAGGATCCGCACTCGTGGATTACAGCAATGTCGAAGGACCCTGTTTACATTGCAGAGTTCATCAGGCAATCTGGTTTCTCTTAAATGCTCAGTTCTGCCGGGCGTCGGCTGAGTTGTCTCCACTGCTTCCAGCCAAGCAGGAGTTAATCCTTTTTGGAGCAGTGTGCAACTCTTCTGAGAGACAGGTTGCTGATCCATAGCATGGTCTCCCCCTACTTAAGGCTGGGGAGTTTGTTACGAGATCGCCGAAAATAGCATCTGCTCATGCTGTCGCATATATCTGGTGTCTTTGGCGATCCTCTTTTGGTGACCTGCGATCTGTTACTTGTGTGGTGTGGAAGTGTCTCTTATTGTGCCTTACTGCCTTCTTTATATTTTATTTCCTCCTGTGCCTTTTTGTCTTCTATTTGTGGTTGTTTACAGATTGAGTAAGCTTCTGTTCTTCCGCCTTGTCCGTGTTTTTTGGAGGGGGTTATCTCAGTGTGTCTTGCCCACCCTGAGGTAGGGGGGATGTGGGGTAGTTAGGTCAGGGCATGTATATGAGATAGGGACACGCTGGTGCCCAGACCTCACTGCCCTTAAGAGTACCTGTGGGATAAGGGTCAGCGCAGGGACCCCTTATCTGAGAGCAAGTTCAGGTCTCCCTTGCTAGCCTAGCCCACCCATGACATCTATATGGACATGTAGGTCATAGAAAGGTGAATAAAATTATACCTTGATAACTGTGGTCTGATGTTTTACTCCAGAGAAATCCACATTGCTTTTAAAATGCAAAAGAGCTGTTAAGATCTACGGGCCGGACATAGATCTGTCCGAGAATCTGCCTCCTGAAATTATTTTAAGTGAAAGGGGGCGATACTAGTGGGAGACATGTAGGTCATGAGAGCAAACTGTCAGTCATTACATGTCTCACACAGGTAGTGCATTTACAGGCAGAGCCTCAGGAAGATCAGTGTTCAGCTCATAGATCTTAACAGTTCATTTACATATTAAGAAAATCTAGGATTTTTTTTGAATAAAACATTGGATCACAGATATCAAGGAATCATTTTATTCAAATTCCTAAGACCCACAATCCCATATAGATGTCTTAGGAGGGTTGATCTTACTGACAGGTGCCCTTTAATAGAAGTATGTCAAGGCAAAATTATGTTATGATTTAAGAATATCTCCGTGTAGGGCAGGCTTTCCTGAGAAGCACACTTGTAGATCCTTGATAATTGCGGTCCGATGTCTTATTCCAGAGAAATCCATATTTCTCATAATATGCAAATGAGCTGTTTAGATCTATGGTCGGACATAGATCTCTCTGAGAATCTTCCTCCTGAAATTATTTTGAATGAAAGGGGGGCATTACTAGTGGGAGACATGTAGATCATGACAGCAAACTGTCAGTCATTACATGTCTCACACAGGTAGTGCCTCTGGAGGCAGATTCTCAGGGAGATCAGTGTAGCAATTCATTTACATATTAAGAAAGTCTAGGATTTTTGGAATAAACATTGGATTGCAGATATCAAGGTATCATTTTATTCAAATTCATAAGACCTACATACCCCTATAGATGGCTTAGGAGGGTTGATCTTACTGACAGATGCCCTTTAATGGATGCTTGTCAATGAAAAATTATGTTATGACTTAAGAATATCTCCGTGTAGGGCAGGCTTTCCTGAGGAGCACACTTGTGGTTCCAAAGCTCAGGCTATTTTTGAAGACATTGATACTTCGGCCAGTGCTACCAATCAATGGAGCGTGGGAGAACCTGGGTGGCGAGATGGAAAGCCTATTGGAACTGCTCATCATAGGTGCACCGAGTACTGAATTTGCATATAACTTTACAAAATTTATTTCTATGAAATAGTAGCCCATGTATTTTGGAACCACGGTTATATTCTTCTCTGAGAAAGCTTCTGGAATATGGAGTTGAGCTTAGTACATAACAAAATTTTTCCCTGACACACTCCTCTTAATCGTCTTTTTAAATTTCAAATTATTTTTGTACTTTTAATTCTTCATCATCTCCATTTCTTTATCTTTATAATATTTAATCTTTACTATGAATCTTAACATTTTATTTAAATTTAAAATTAAAAAATAAATCATATATTTGATTATAATTGAATTTTATCAGATTTATACAAATATCTGCATTCACCAAAATAATGACTTTTTGGTAATTTCTTACCTCTTTTTTCGGAATTGTGGAGTACCATAAAAAGGTTAAAAAGTAAAAAAGAAAATCCTTATACTCATGACATTTTCACTCCTCATCATCACTGTCTGATCCTCATCACATGTTCTAAGCATAATTGTTTGCGCTGGACTTCTCTTACACTGAGCCGGGACTTCTAGTTCTGACAAGGCCCAGGACAGTTTTGCAAACGCGCACGCAAGGTCATGGCTCATGTCATTACGTCATGATGATGTGACATTTTGCATGCTTGTTCAGCACCCTCCTGAGCCTCATCAGAGCTGGACATTTCATCTAAGGGGTACGTTGCACACTACGACATCGCAAGCCGATGGCAGCGATGTCGAGCGCGATAGTCCCTGCCCCCATCGCAGCAGCGATATCTTGTGATCGCTGCCGTAGCGAACATTATCGCTACGGCAGCTTCACATGCACATACCTGCCCTGCGACGTCGCTCTGGCCGGCGAACCGCCTCCTTCCTAAGGGGGCGAGTCGTGCGGCGTCACAGCGACGTCACATGGGAGGCGGCCAATAGAAGCGGAGGGGCGGAGATGAGCGGGACGTAAACATCCTGCCCACGTCCGTCCTTCCGCATAGCCGGCGTGAGCCGCGGTGACACAGGTACGCTGATGTTCCTCACTCCTGCGGCTTCTCAGACAGCGATGTGTGCTGCCGCAGGGGAACGAGGAACAATATCGTACCGTCGCTGCAGCGAAATTATGAAAATGTCGGACCCTACACCGATGATACCATTGCAACGCTTTTGCGCTTGTTAATCGTATCAAAAAGGATTTACACACTCCGATATCGACAGCGACGCCGGATGTGCGTCACTCTCGATTTGACCCCACCGACATCACACCTGCGATGTCGTAGTGTGCAAAGTAACCCTAAGTGTTAGATAACAGATAGAAGTTTGGAGAAATGTGGTGCCATCTGCACTGCTTTGGTCCAGTTTCTGAAGTGAATGAAAAGGTGTTTTATTTACACATTTTGGAGTGAATCCCAACTCCTTTATCAGTACAGGCAATGAATTAGGTGCCTATTCTAAAAAAGGAGTTGGGTTTCTCTTCAAAATGAGTAAATAAAACACCTTTTCATTCACTCCATGGACTGGACCTTCGGTTTATCTAAAGCAGCGCAGATCATTCCACGTTTTTCCCAACTTATGTCTGTTACCTCCAGCTTAAAGGCGCCGTTACATGCAACAATATCACTAACGAGATATCGCTGGGGTCACGGAATTCGTGGCGCACATCCGGCCTCGTTAGCAACGTCGTTGCGTGTGACACCTACGAGCGTCCGCCAATGATCATAAATACTCACCAAATCGTTGATTGTTGCATTTCCCAAATATCGTTGCTGGTTCAGGATGCAGGTTGTTCGTCGTTCCTGAGGCAGCACACATCGCTACGTGTGACACCCCGGGAATGACAAACAACAGCATTCCTGCGTCCTCCGGCAATGAGGTGGGCGTGTCGTTAATGCGCTTGCTCTCCGCCCCTCTGCTTCTATTGGTGGGCCGCTGTGTGATGTCGCTGTGACGCCGCACGAACCTCCCCCTTAAAAAACATCTCGTTAGGAAGGTAAGTATGTGTGACGCGTCCAAGCGATATTGTTCGCCACGGGCAGCGATTTGCTCGTGACGCACAAACGATGGGGGCGGATGCGATTGCTAGCGACATTGCTAGCGATGTCGCAGTGTGTAAAGCAGCCTTAAGTGTAGAGTGCTATATAGTATGAAAAATGCAAAATGTTAAGAGGGTAAAAACTTTCAGAGTGCTTCTTTAATTGGTCAGATTCACTCAAATTGGTTAAGAAATTTTGATTTGCTTTGAATTTATTGTACACAAATTGAAGATCTCTCCAGACTTCAAAGTATAATGAACAGAGGGCTTAAAAAATAAAAAAAAAATATTTTGCACACCTCATGTGTTCTGGCACCACAGCTCCCAACCTTTTCCTCTACTGACTCACGTCAATCATCTGTCTCCAGTCTTGTCTTCCATCTTCACTGTTCTTTACTCTTTTGCACTTCTGAAATCCACTAGGCCTTACTTAACATCCTGGCATACATCATCTCAAAACATCATAGTTTTCAGGGCAAGTTGGCAATACCGGAGCTGAAGGGTGTAGACGCAAGTGGAGTGTCGAAGGAATGAAGTGAGCCAATAGAAGACTGTGCCAGGAGATACAGCCCCAGGTAAGGTCAGGTCAAGAAGAGTATAATGTTTTTATATTTTTTAAGTACTATACAACCTTAAAGCATCGATCAAATTGGTGGTCAGCAAGGCAGACATTTTTACTCGATGCTAATCAAATGATGAAAAAATCTGATTTGCCTTGAATTGATTTGCTCAATACTAAATCTTTTCTTCTTCACCATCCTCTTCAACTCCATCATCTACCACATCTTTCCAATCATCTTTAACTTCTGCAACTTTTTTATCCTCTAATTATTTTAATTATTGTCTAATATTCTAATAAAATGTTTTGTGAGTTTATGTTTTCTAGCTTTTCTTTATCATCTAAGTATTTTTTTTTACCTCATTATCCTCTGTTATACCATCTATTTTTTGTTTATCATCTTCTATGTCTAATTCTTAATCGTTCTCTTTCTCTTTTTTTATTTCTTTACCATTTTCAGTTCTGTTGTTCGTTATTTTCTTAGTAGTACAGTAAATTGTTAGGAACTATCAAGTTCACCTTCTCTTGACTTTCTGAAAAGCGTTGTTGACCATTTGACATTTTAGAATGCGTCTTTTCAAAACAAATGTTCTGTTTCGAAGCTCAGCAGATTGGTTTTCACCTATAGGACCTCATTTTTTTTTTAAAAAATATATGTTGTCATTAGAAATTTTATGGTCTTATGGCAAAGTTGTATGGTCATTTCTATAGAAACCCAACTGGACCTTTCTATTTTATGCGGAATTTCCTCTCTGCCAACTGCAAATTATGGAAGGAGGTGTAGCTAACATCTTGGCAGGAAAGATAAAAAATTAGCAAAGTGAGAATGGTCTGATTCCATCACCGTCTAGAAACTTATATCATATTCAGTGATATATCTTAATATCAAGTCATTCAAATACCCTTAAAGATTTGTATTAGTAAGGCACTGAGGCAAAATCGGACACCTTCTTAGTGTTGGCCTTGGTTCTCCCTTAAGACGCCACCTTCCCCCAATGAACCTATTTATTAATGTAGGTACCTCCTCTATTAAAATGATTAAAGGCTTGAGTTGCTCCTTACCTTTAATAGGTATCAGCAGCACGCTTCTTTGATACCAGCTACTCTTCCTGACCTCCCGATACACATGCACACTTGGTTTGGCTGAGCATGAATGTGTTTTCAATAGTGCAATGAGGGGTAAGCCACTGCCAGACACTTCTGGTGGCTGCATATTTTCCCTGAATATAGAAGATTTAAGTGTAAAGCTAAATACATGGGTACAACAGTAGTCAATTCCCACCAGGTGTCATGCGGTGTTCAAGTCCAGACTCATTAGATGTCACGGCGAAGTTAGCCTCTGTTCACACTGCAGAGCCTGATAGGCAACCTGATGTTTCCTAGTTGATCAGCCAGCGCTGGGCATCAGCTATTACATGTGCTCTGTTCCTCAGTCCTGCATGAGTTAATTCCTGTTGACCTGGGGAACTCTGCTAGGAGCTCAGGTTGCTAATTAACAATCACAACCATCTCCTTCATATATAAGAATCTGGACCTTGCTACAGAGCGCTGATTATAGCTTCAGCTTAGCTCCAGCGATTCTGGTCTTTGTGGTGCTCCAGTTCGTGGTGATCTGTAGTTGCGATTTTGAGTGGTGTGGAAATTCCCATGTTTTGCATTTACTCCCTTTCTTTTTCTTTATTCCCATGTACAAGTATAATCTGTGCTTTGTGTTTGAGTGCAGTGTGTACAAGTTTTCGTTCTCCCTTGTCTGTGTCATTTTTGTGAGGTTTTGTTACCATGTTAACAGTCTGCCCCAAGGGTGGCGGAAAGGGGAAGTAAGATCACGGCTCAGACTGGAGTCAGGGTCATGTTGGGGGCTCAGATGTGGCTACCATCAAGCCTACCTCTGAGATAAGGGATATCGCAGGGTCTCAAGTCTGAGGTCCAGTCTAGGATCCCCTGTTCTGTCATTTCATACCTTGTGACACCAGGTCTTCATCTTGAAGATCTTACCCCAAAAATGTGGCTCTAGCAGAACCTACCTGAGTTGTGAATTTCAGGTCTGATATATCATTTGTAATGCCAAGTTATTTTGTGCTTTTAAAGAGGCCTTGCCCATTGCTGTCAGTCTCAGTCACTTTGTCGATATAGGGGTTTGGAGTTAATCTGCGTATTTTTTCAAAAGGTGCTTCAGCCTATTGGGATTTCTAATATATGCATTGGTCTTGCATGTAATTACTCGTAAAATTCAATAAAGCCACAATAAAGAGAAAATAAAAGCAAGAGAGACCATTTTTCTCACCCACATTGGTTGGGTGATAGTCAGGATGTCCACATTCCCATTGGATGGAAGTCAACAGGTTTTTAGTTTTGTCGAAGGCATCACCAGAGCTGCAACTTAAAGTGAACCTGTCATCAAGATTCTGCATTTTATGGTAAAGGTATGGCCATGATTCAATAGAGACCTTCATTGAAGGAATCCACATCTGCATTGTTGTTCAATCATTAGAAGTTTGCCTTTCCTAAGCTTTTGGTGTATCGAGGTGTGGCTGTTGCGAGGGACTGTGGGAGAGGTCTTCAGCTCCTTTGTTGACCGTGTCATCAAGATTCTGCAAGTTATTATGAAAGTATGGCCATGGTGGTTCTGTTATACTGACTCAATACATACATTCATTGAAGAATACACATCCAGATTGTTGTTGAATCGTCATTAAAAGTTTGCCTCTCCTAAGCTTTTGGTGCATTGAGGCTGGGCTCTTGTGAGGGACTGTGGATGAGGTCTTCAGCTCTTCTGTTGACCATGGTTTGTTGATATTCCTCCTGTTTTAAATTTCACACCAATACTGTCCTAGAAGTGGGCAATGCTTGTGTGAACTGATCTCCCGTTAGTCTTCGTGAAAATGGCACAGACGAAGACAAGCTGAGATTTCAATATGTCCATGTGCCACCATCGGCGACATGTTACTGAAGACATGTTACTTGACCAGATTGACCATCGGGCGGTCAATTTGGCCAAGTGCTGCTTTTCTAATGATGATTAAACAACAACCAGGATGCAAACTTCTTCACTGAAGGTATCTATTGAATCAGCATAACAGCGCCACTATGGCCCTACATTTATATTTCCATGTATGATTCTGATGACAGGTTCTCGTTAAGAAAGTAGAAGGAAGGGCAAAACTGGCCGTACATCGCGTGACTACCATATCTATCCCATTGTTTAAATCCACACCTAAGATATCAGAAATCAAAAGCTTCAGTGTTTTCTGATTTAATATGCAAGGAAGTGAGGGACTCTGCTGAAATTTCTGTATTCCAGACGTTCAGACATTCGTGAGTGTGATTGGAACGTAATGATCTTCCATTTTTTATAACTCAGGATAACCACTTAGCTTAAACCTGGGAAAACAGACAGGTTGATTGAAATACTTGACCCTCTGCTCTCCTTCTCTGCATGTCTAATATGTTCTGACATTAAACCTCTTCTGTTTTCCATAACTTTCTTGGTTAATTAAGGACAGGTAATTTTGAGAATGTCTTTTCTGGAACAAAGCTGTGAATGAAATTAAGATACGACAACGATGTTCATAGTAAATAGACTCATTAAATCGCACGGTAATTGCGTGTTGTTATTTTTTACTTTACTCTGATATAGTAAAAGGGATTCTGCAGGACTATTGTCTATTCCATTCTTAAGGCCGCTTTACACGCAACGATATCGCTAACGAGATATCGCTGGGGTCATGGAATTCGTGACACACATCCGGCCTCGTTAGCGACGTCGTTGCGTGTGACACCTATGAGCGACCGCTAACGTTCAGAAATACTTACCAAATCGTTGATCGTTGACACGTCGTTCATTTCCCAAATATCGTTGCTTGTTTGGTACGCAGGTTGTTGGTCGTTCCTGAGGCAGCACACATCGCTACGTGTGACACCCTGGGAACGATGAACAACAGCGTTCCTGCGTCCTCTATTGGTGGGCACAAACCTCCCCCTTAAAAAGAGGTTGCTCGCCGGCCACAGCGACATCGTTAGGTAGGTAAGTTGGTGTGACGCGTACCAGCGATATCGTTCGCCACGGGCAGCGATTTGCCCGTGACGCACAAATGACAGGAGCGTGTGCGATCGCTAGCGATGTCGCAGCGTGTAAAGCAGCCTTTAGGATAGGCCAGGATAACAGTTTAGTAGGGAGTCACACTCCTGGCATTCCCCCAACTTACTGAAGAAGAAAATCTTTATTGTTTACCAAATAAACAGATATAATTTGACACAATAGTGCTTGGAAGTTTTTAAACATTTCAGAATTTTCCATATTTTTTCATACATTTTTTCATAAATGTGACCTAAAACTAAATCATATTTCCATAGGATAGATCTTCAATGTCTTATTGGTGGGGGTGCGATACCGGGCACTCCCGATGATCAGCTCTTCCTGGCGTCAGCACTGGTCGGAACTGCTCAGCTCTGTCAACTGTATAGTGTCTGAAGGCCGGTATTGCATATCTGCCTCCTATATGAATCAATTGGAGGCAGAAATAGGGTACCCATCTGTGGGCATTATGCTGTTGACAGAACTGTGCTGTGCTATAATATGTGGAACAATGGATATAGACATTCATTACTGCTTTGACAAACATGTAAAAATTGGGTTACTTAGCACACAAAAATGGCCAGTTTTATGTGAGCCCTACAGCTAAAGGCAAGGCGACCTCTTTTTGTTGGGTCCCTATTAGTGGCATGCAGTGTAGTTCATGGCTTAACCCCTTCCCGTTATTTGACATAACTTTATGTCATGGTCGGGAAGAGAATCCTGCAAAATAATATAAATGAACGTAATGGCTATGATTGAGGAGCTATGCTTGCGCGATCACCGCCTGGAGCGCGGCAAAAGTTATATCTGTCACAGCCAGAGAGATTCCCTGTGCCGCCTGTAGCTGTTTAACCCTCTAAATGCCACGATAAATAGTGATCACAGCATTTATGAGGCAGGGAGATGGAGTGTGTGGGATACTTAGCATACAAAAATGGCCTGCTTTATGTGAGCTCAACAGCCAACGGCAAGGCAACCTCATTTTGTTGGGTCCCTATCAAACTAACCAGCAGCTCTAGTGTTTTGTGTGGAGAGCGCCAGAGGTCACAACTCATACAAGTCTATGAGAGCATTTTTCTGGCTTCGTTCTGGCTCTCATAGACTTGCATTGAGATACAATGTAATTTCTGATTGTAGTCACAAGATGGCGCTGCAGGACCGGAGCGATGCTGAAAAAGGTGAAAACACTGAAGGGTGAGTATCAGAGTGGGGTCATGGGACTTGGATTTAAACCACCACTACAGTGCTGAAAAAAAATGTACTTGTGCTTTACTTGTAAGGGGGGTGAACACCAACAGCCAATTTTCTACCTTCTTACTTGATAACAAATATTAAAATAAAAGGTGAGGAATTCACTGTTCTTCCCAGTATAATGGGTCCGTGGCTTGTAAGTATTATGAGCAGGTGGATTATTAAAAGCAAAGGTGACACCGAACAGGATCTCACAAGAAAGGTTATCGCTGATTATAGGAATCAAATACAAACAAACAGGCCCTGCACCGGATATTGCTTTTGATTTCCATTGCAAATGACTAATGCGCCATTCTATCCAGATTAGTTCTTACCTCTAATGTAAGGCAGACATATAACTTGGCGCCCAGGAGATGTCACAGACGCTGCAGATAACATTTTATTAAACAGGAGCGGATACGTTCACAAAACACACAACGATCCCGAACCAAAATCTGTAAAATAAGGTTGTAGTCTAAGTTCCGAGGCATTAGATACTGTCACTTTAAATGGATGTGAAATTTATATTATTTTTTGACAATTATTTGACATATTATTTTCAACCTGTTTTTATTTTTTTGAGTGTAGATTTTTTTTATTGTATTTTATTATGGGGGCGGCTATTTTGAGATATGCTTTACTGTAGACACATGGACTATAGAAACCTGTAGTTTGTTGGTGGCTTATTTTTTTTCCTGGAGTTAGTGTTGTGGGTATGCTCTGTAACCTGTGCAGAGGTTGTTGTGCAGATGTAGGAGGGTGGCCGATGGTCGGTGTAACTCGAGATCAGCGCGATTCACGCATCAGCCCGCAACGGAGGAGATAGGGAGATAAATCCCTCTTCCCCCTCCGCAGCACCGGCCCTCACCTCTGCAGGGCCTTCCCTCTCCTCCGCAGCACTGGCCCTCGTCCCTCCCCTCCATAGTTCCGGCCCTTCCCTCCACAGCACCGGCCCTCCCCTCTGCAGCGCTGACCTTCCCTCCACAGCACCGCCCCCCCCCCTTCGCAGTGCCGGCTCTCCCCTCCGCATGGCCAGCCCTCCCTTCTGCAGCACCGGCCCTCCCTTCCGCAGCACCAGCCCTCCCCTTCGCAGCACCGGCCCTCCCCTCCGCAAGGCCAGCCCTCCCCTCCACAGCACCGGCCATCCACTCTGCAGCGCTGGCCTCCCCTCCGCAGCACCAGCTCTCCCCTCTGCAGCGCCGGCCCTCCCCTCCGCAGCACCGGCCCTTCCCTCCACAGCACCGGCCCTCCCCTCTGCAGCACCGACCTTCCCTCTGCAGCACCGGCCCTCCCCTCTGCAGCGCCGGCCTCCCCTCCGCAGCACCAGCCCTCCCTTCCGCAGCACCAGCCCTCCCTTCCGCAGCACCGGCCCTCCTCTTTGCAGCACCGGCCCTCCCCTCCGCATGGCCAGCCCTCCCCTCCACAGCATCGGCCATCCCCTCTGCAGCGCTGGCCTCCCCTCAGCAGCACTAGCTCTCCCCTCTGCAGCGCCGGCCCTCCCCTCCGCAGCACCGGCATTCCCTCCACAGCACCGGCCCTCCCCTCTGCAGCACCGACCTTCCCTCCACAGCACCGGCCCTCCCCTCTGCAGCGCCGGCCTCCCCTCCGCAGCACCAGCCCTCCCTTCTGCAGCACCAGCCCTCCCTTCCGCAGCACTGGCCCTCCTCTTCGCAGCACCGGCCCTCCCCTCCGCATGGCCAGCCCTCCCCTCCACAGCACCGGCCCTCCCCTCTGCAGCGCTGGCCTCCCCTCCGCAGCACCAGCTCTCCCCTCTGCAGTGCCGGCCCTCCCCTCCGAAGCACTGGCTCTCCGCAGCAGCAGCATCGGCCCACCCCTCCACAGTGTCGGCCCCCCTGCAGCTGTGGTTTGATCGTCCGATCGGACCACAGTCGCATGACACTCGCATGACACTCGGCTCCCGCTGTGCTGCGAGCGTGTGCCGAGTGTAATGCGAGGACTCGCAGTAATCCATGAGTGGCCTCAGCCTGATAGGGAGGAAGTGAAGAATGTAGCATAATGGAGAGTGCGGTGTGGTGATGGTGAGCAAGAAAAAGGCAGAAGTTTTGAGCAGGAGGAAGACAGAAGCTGGTGAACACAAACTGATTATAGCAGAGCGGTTCCTTGGTGTATTGAGGGAAATGAGAGAACAGTGCCTCCATGGCAAGCAGGCAGACAGAAATAGTGTGGTCATGAAAAGGGCCTTAGCCTTCGGACAGCCACCATCACTGTAGGAGTAGGGGGTCTTCTGATGCAAACCCTGTGTAGTCTAGCCTCTCAGGATCGCAAAGTGCCTAAACCTGAAGACGAGAACTCTAAAGGGGGCTTTACACGTTGCGACATCGCTAACGCTATATCATCGGGGTCATGTCGTTAGTGACGCACATCCGGCGCCGGTAGCGACATCGCAGCGTGTGACACCAAGGAGCGACGATCAACGTTCAAAATCATTCAAAAACGGTGATCGTTGACACGTCGCTCCTTTCCTTAATATCGCTGCTGCAGGTACGATGTTGTTCGTCATTCCTGCGGCAGCACACATCGCTGTGTGTGACACCGCAGGAACGATGAACATCTCCTACCTGCGTCCACCGTCAATGTGGAAGGAAGGAGGTGGGCGGCATGTTCCGGCTACTCATCTCCGCCCCTCCGCTTCTATTGGTCGGCCGCTTAGTGACCTCGCGGTGAAGTCGCTGTGACGCCGAACGCACCTCCCCCTTGAAGGAGGGATTGTTCGGCGGTCACAGTGACGTCGCTGCACAGGTATGTGCGTGTGAAGCTGCCGTAGCGATAATGTTCGCGATCACCAAATGTCGCATGTACGAAGGGGCGGGAGCTTTCGCGCACGACATCGCTAGAGCCCCCTTAAGGCTAAGTTCACACAGGTCATCATTTGATGCATCTTTGGTGCATCTTTGGTGTGTTTTTGACATAACACAGATGCACCAAAATGCATGCATTTCCTTCATCCCAGCAAAGCCTATGAGATTTCTATTTTGCTGTCCACACTGAGCATCTTCTGTTGGCTGCATCTTGGTTGTGTTTTTGAAGATGGAGCATGTCAATTATTTCTGCGTTTTTGCAACGTTTTGGAGCCCTTCCAGTTAATAGATTTGACTTAAAAACGCATTGAGCAAAACGCAGTAAAAATGCGGTAAAAATGCAGTGCGTTTTTGCTGCGGTGTGTTTTTACCGCGTTTTTGGTGCATTTTTGATGTACCCAAAATGCACTCAAGATGCACTGGCAAAAAGATGCCACATGTAAAAATAGCCTTACACTCCTAGTAACCGGTGAGACTCTGTGTACTGCAGCAGAAGGAAGAGCTGGAGTGCGTTAAGGAAGATTATGCCTATAGAGAATATGTGCCTCATGCAAGAGAAGAATGTCGGTGTATGGAGCCTGTTTTCTAGTAAAGTGGAAGCGTTTTACAGCTGGCCTGAGGGTGTTTCTGATCCTCCGGAAGAAAACCCGCAGCATCTGTACTGGACCAGCAGCCCTCAGGTAACCACACCACACCGACTGCACCGCACACTCCACCCCATGTTCATGTAGCATGTCGGGCGGGTGCAGGACTACTACCCTTGGCCTCGGCTATTACCCAGACCAGCTCTGCTACGTCAGTGGCAGCCGCACTAATATACAATCAAAATTAAGTACATTTATATTACAACACTGTACAGTAGAGGAAAAACTGCTTAGTAGGAGTGGGAGCGAATCCACCATCTCCTTCACCCATCACGTTTGTTCGATGTCTCCAGATTTCTAGAGAATCATCAAAATGATGATTTACATTGAATTGATTCCCTCATCTCTAATTATGGGGTTCTTTAAAAAAAATCATATTTAATTTAAAGCAAATATCCAAGGAGACAAACAATTTAGATCTGATATTGACACTAAACAAACATCTAGCCTTGTTAGAAGGGGAAAAAAACCTCCAGGTTCTGTGCTGATGAGGGGCAAGAACCCCGAAACAGCAGGTGGATTCCTGATTTGGCTCATATCTTTAGTCAAGTTGTTAAAGGGGTTGGATATTGATTCATAAATTAACTACCTCCAATATGTAGCACTAGACAGATATTTTTCTGCCTTTTTGAGGAGAGCTCATTTGCAGACTTTTTTTCCCATGGGGCGTTGCTGTCACATTCATCTCCCTGCATGTTGAGACCACTGACAGCCTTTGGCTCTCTTTATTTAATTGGATTTCATTTCTCTTGGCACTGAAGTGGTTAAGTTACAGTTTTTGTATTGCAGCTTTTCCAAGCAGTTTCTTGCTGAGTGATCAGCTGCACTTTGTAAGTATTCACGTCCTTCAGGGCTAAATAGTAGTGTATCCCAACAATCCCTGCTGAAGATATAAAGTCATTTGTTCTTTGGCCACCTTTGAGAAAATTCTGCAGTTCATTTTCCTGTGCTCAGACTATATCCTTTCGGTTGTTTTTTTCTCCTGTTTGTCTTTACTTCCCTGGTGTGTTGTTAGTGCAGCGGTGAGATCTTGTGAACCCTACCTGCCCCTCACTAGTCAGGGCTACTATAGGGTTTTCCAAGGGTCCCAGGTTCCTGTTTGGCGGAGATTGAATAGGGACTGGTGAGGAGAGGAGGGACAGCTGCAAGTGAGGTTAAGAGGTGCCCACCTACCCCTCTAAGTAGTTCCAGGGCATCCCATTGTTTTTGTGTCCCAGGTGCCCCCTTTTCTTGTGTTTTTTGTTGTGCATCAGACACATGTAGATCTGAACACACCTCACCATGCTTGCTACACTCAGCAAATGTGACATTTACCTATGTCTTTTAGGTGGTTCCAATAAAGCTTTCCACAAGTGAACATATGGTTGAAATGGTAGTCGTAGACCCCTTTATATTGTACTGACGCCGGTAATAAAACATCTCCACTGTCTACTGAGTAGAGCAAAAAAGGTACACGTGGTAAAATCACTCAACAGCAACTCACCACCCACTAATTGGAGCAGACACCAACGAGCCTTTTCAACATGCCACCAACTCAATGAGAAAGGAGTAGACACCTAATAGTTATCACTCAAAAGTAAACAGAGGGTGATTGAGTATTAATTTTCTCTAGATCCACCAATGTTTAATGCACCCAATGGAAAAACAAGAATGACTGCCCATTTGGGAGACTGAACAGTCCGCCCATGTCGAGACCATGCAGCTAATGATCGAGAAGACTAAAGGCCGTTTTACACACAACGACGTATCTGACGATATGTCGTCGGGGTCATGGAATTCGTGATGCACATCCGGCGTCGTTAGCGTGTGACACTTACGAGCGACCGCTAACGATCCGAAAAACGACAAAAATCATTGATTGTTGACACGTCGTTCTTTTCCCAAATATCGTTGCTCATTGTGGATGCAGGTTGTTCGGCGTTCCTGAAGCAGCACACAATGCTACGTGTGACACCCCGGGAACAACGAACAACAGCGTTCCTGCGTCCTCCGGCAACGAGGTGGGAGTGACATTAATGCGGCTGTTCTCCGCCCCTCCGCTTCTATTGGTGGCCCACTGTGTGACGTCGCTGTGACACCACACGAACCTCCCCCTTAAAAAGAGTTTGTTCGCCGGCCTCAGCGACGTCGTTAGGAAGGTATGTACGTGTGACACGTACTAGCGATATTGTTCGCCACGGGCAGCGATTTGCCCATCATGCACGCACAACGGGAGCTAGCGATATCGTTGCGTGTAAAACGGCCTTAAGTATTGACTCTGATGTTCCGAATATGAATACGAGAAGGTAGAAAATGTTGACTTTAGGAAACTCCATGAAATTTGTCAATTCAAACAATTCATGAAAAGTGAAAATTGAACATCACTCAACATCAACTCACCACCCACTAAATGGAGCAGATACCTGCGAGCTTTCTCAACATGCCACCAACCCAACAAGAAAGGAGTAGACACCTAATAGTTATCACTCAAAAGTAGAGTAGAATTAAGGGTAAACAAAGGGTGACTGAGTATTAACTATTGATAGATCCACCAATGTTTAATATAACCAATGGAAAGTCAAAAATGACTGCCCATTTGGGAGACTGAACAGTCCGCCCATGTTGAGACCATAGACCTAATGATCGAGAAAACTAAACAGAAAGTATTGACCCTGATTCTCGGAATATGAATTTGAGAAGGTACTAAATTTTGACTTTAGGAAACTCCATCACATTTGCCAATTCAAGCAATTCGTGAAAAGTGAAAGTTGAACATTACTCCACAGCAACTCACCACCCACTAAATGGAGCAGACACCTACGAGCCTTCTCGACATGCCACCAACTCAATGAGAAAGGAGTAGACACTTAATAGTTATCACTCAAAAGTAGAGTAGAATTAAGGGTAAACAGAGGGTGATTGGGTATTAACTGTTGATAGATCCACCAATGTTTAATATAACTAATGGAAAGTCAAGAATGACTGCCCATTTGGGAGACTGAACAGTCTGCCCATGTTGAGACCATAGAGCTAATGATCGAGAAAACTAAACAGAAAGTATTGACCCTGATTCTCAGAATATGAATTCGAGAAGGTACTAAATTTTGACTTTAGGAAACTCCATGAAATTTGCCAATTCAAGCAATTTGTGAAAAGTGAAAGTTGAACATCACTCCACAGCAACTCACCACCCACTAAATGGAGCAGACACCTACGAGCCTTCTCGACATGCCACCAACTCAATGAGAAAGGAGTAGACACTTAATAGTTATCACTCAAAAGTAGAGTAGAGTTAAGGGTAAACAAAGGGTGATTGAGTATTAATTGTTGATAGATCCACCAATGTTTATTGCACCCAATGGAAAGTCAAGAATGACTGCCCATTTGGGAGACTGAACAGTCCGCACATGTTGAGACCATGCAGTTAACGATTAAGAAGACTAAACAGAAAGTATTGACTCTGATTCTCCGAATATGAATACGAGAAGGTAGAAAATGTTGACTTTAGGAAACTCCATGAATTTGTCAATTCAAACAATTCATGAAAAGTGAAAGTTGAACATCTAATATGCTAAATGTAGTGGGATTTGTAAATATAATCCCATTAATGTCTGGCCGTATAGCTTGGCCAAGAGAGACTGTTTGATGGACTCACAATGAGGGTATCGGTCAACCTCATCTTCTAGGGTTCTCTATATTACATGCATAATACATGGACTAACCCCAGCCTGTGCAGCATTTTAATAAAATATGTAAAATAGATTATATAAACCAATATTTTATGCCATATATTAGCGGGATAGTTTATATAACAAAGAACCTTTCCACCTAAATGCTAAATGGATTTTCTAGGATCTAAAGAAGATTTGGTGGTAATCTTTATTTCTTAAGCAGAGTTTCCTAAAGTTCCCCAAAGCCAGACAGGAATAACACAAATTTTAACCCATTTTTTGTTCTATCCCTGCCTTCTAAGAGCCATCTTTTCCGATGATTAAATCGAATAATGGTTTATATTTTTCTGTGGTAGGACTTTTATTCTTACCATTGAAGCCTATACAGCCTTTTTTATTTCAATCTTTGGGGAGAGGCAGGTTGACCCCAAAAAATAGCTATTTTAACCTTTTTATTCTTTTTTTATTTATTTATTTAACACGTTTATTTTTTTAACTTTTTTAATGGTGTCATTTATACTGTTATGTTTTACGATTTTTTTGTATTTTTTAAATTTATAATCAACAGTAATGTTATTTTTTGTGACACGGGAGGGCCAAAGAGTATTGCATTGTTATATTGTGCCGTTGTAAACAGGGGTCAGGAATGCAACGACACAATGAAGGCGACTCAGTGGTGACTCATAACAGTTATTTATTTTGCAATAACAAGGAGTTTGAAGAATGAAGGATAATTAATAAGTGATACAAGCATTCAAGACAAGGCTGATCAATTCACAGTTGTCTGATCTATTACATACAACTACTAAAGAGTCTAGCTAACAGATTTTACTAACGTTAACCCAATCCCAGCGTTTCTGTCAGAGGAGCATCAGTGTCACCCTACTTCTAGTCACAGTATTCGCTTAAGCAGGAAAAGTCAGAATCTATATACAGATGAAACCAGACGTTTACATACATTATCTATAAAGACACATCTGCAGGTTTTTCCCTCCACTCTCTATACAGACACATCTGCAGGTTTTTCCCTCTGCTCTCTATACAGACACATCTGCAGGTGTTTCCCTCCACTCTCTATACAGACACATCTGCAGGTGTTTCCCTCCACTCTCTATACAGACACATCTGCAGGTGTTTCCCTCCACTCTCTATAAAGACACATCTGCAGGTTTTTCTCACTATGTCATATGAAATAAGAATAATCCTTTACCGTTTTAGGACAATTAGGAACCAAAATGATTTATATTTGCTAAATACCAGATAATGAGAGCGAGAGAGTGAGGGAATGTTTTAAGACGTTTTTATTACATTCTGCAAAGTCAAAAGTTTCCATACACTAAGGGCGGCTTTGCACACTACGACATCGCAGCTGCGATGTCGGTGGGGTCAAATTGAAAGTGACACACATCCGGCATCGCATGCGACATCGCAGTGTGTAAAGCCTAGATGATACGATTAACGAGCGCAAAATCGTCGTAATCGTATCATCGGTGCAGCGTCGGCGTAATCCATAATTACGCTGACGCGACGGTCTGATGTTGTTCCTCGTTCCTGCGGCAGCGCACATCGCTGTGTGTGAAGTCGCAGGAGCGAGGAACATCTCCTACCGGCGTCACCGCGGCTTCCGTAGGATATGCGGAAGGAATGAGGTGGGCGGGATGTTTACATCCTGCTCATCTCCGCCCCTCCGCTCCTATTGGCCGCCTGCCGTGTGACGTCGCTGTGACGCCGCATGACCCGCCCCCTTAGGAAGGAGGCGGGTCGCCGGCCAGAGTGACGGTCGCAGGGCGGGTGAGTGCGTGTGAAGCTGGCGTAGCGATAATTTTCGCTACGCCAGCTATCACACGATATCGTACCTGCGACGGGGGCGGGCACTATCGCGTGCAACATCGCAGCATCGGCCTGCGATGTCGCAACGTGCAAAGCCCGACTAAGAGTACTATGCCTTTAAATAATATGGTACCACCCATATGCTGATGTCATGTGTTTGGAAGCTTCTGATAGGTCTATTGACAACATCTGAGTTAATTAGAGATATACATGTGGATGTATTTTAATGCACAGCTGATGCACAACGCTTCTTTGTGTAGCATCATGGGAAAGTAAAAAGAAATCATCCAAGATCTCAGGAAAAGAATTGTGGACTTGTTCAAGTCTGGTTCATCCTTGGGTGCAATTTCCAGAAACCACAAGATGCCTTGTTCATCTGTACAAACAATTATACACAAGTACAACCAAGATGGGAATGTCCAGCCATCATACCGCTCAGGAAGGAGACGGGTTCTGTGTACCAGAGATGAATGGGCTTTTGTCAGACATGTGCATATCAACCCAAGAACAAAAGCAAAATACCTTGTGAAGATGCTGGTGGAAGCTGGTAAGATTGTGTCATTATCCACAGTGAAACGAGTACAGTATCAACATGGGCTGATAAGCCACTCTGCCAGGAAGAAGCCATTACTCCAAAAGAAATATAAAAAAATCCAGATTAGTGTTTGCAAATGCACACAGGAACAAAGACCTTATTTTTTGGAGACATGTTCTGTGGTCGGACGAAACTAAAATGTACCTGTTTGGCCATAATGACCATCATTGGAGGAAAACGTCAGAAGCTTTGAAGCCTAAGAACACCATCCCAACTGTGCAACATGGGGGGGCAGCATCATGTTGTGGGGTTGTTTTGCTGCAGGAGGGACTGCTGCATTTCACAAAACAGATGGCGTCATGAGGAAAGACGATTATGTGGCAATACTGAAGCAACATCTCAAGACATCAGCTGGGAAGTTAAAGGTTTGGTGGAAATGGGTCTTCCAAATGGACAATGACCCCGAAGCATACAGTCAAGGATGTAGGAAGACAGTAGACTAGAACATAAAGAAAAAAAAAAGGAATGAAGATATGGAGTCCATAGAGATTTTTGCTCACGCTTTCCCCATTCACTGTCAATGCCTGCTCGTGGCCACTACCTCTGCGCACAGTTGTATCTGGCTCAAATGATCACCCCTAGCCCCCTCTTATGACATCATCAAGAAGCAATTTAAAAAAAAATTATACATAGGATAATTAAAAAAGTTTCCCCACAATTAAAAATGATCGATATTCCACAGGAAGAGAAATCAATTAGGTGCTTAAAAAATATATTTGTGAACAATTTTCAACAAATATAAATGTATAAGTGTTATCAAATTGTAAAAAAAATCACAGTTGTCCTGATAATTTACTCATTAAATCACAGTGGTCCTGATAATTTACTTAGACATTTTGCAAGCAGATCTCAAATTTTGAACTCTGTAATTTTTATAAAACCATGCAGTAAATATTGATATTTTTTACGTGAACCGAAAAGAAAAATTTTCCACCAAAATATGGTAAATTGGACAAGTTTACTGATCATAGCAAAAATGTGACAGTCTGAAAATGTGGAATAAGCTTGCCCTATTTTTAGACAATTTGGCACTACCTATTTGTTGTCCTAGTTTTCCCAAACACTTGGTACGTGGTGTTAGATTTTAAGTCAGGCCCTCTCTACTGATAAACTGTGCCCCTTTCACGCTTTCCCGTGCTCGTGTCTCAAGTAACTTGCTACTAGTGTCTGAAACACATAATAAATTAAGTACTAGGTGCTACATGTGCATCAGTTTCACTTCATTTATCTTTGTAAATCTCCGACACTAAATACTAAAACAATTGAAAATAAAAATTGACCCACGCTAGACCTGAAAAATGGCGCAGAAACCCAAAATAGCTTGTATCCTTACGGGTGGAACAAAAAGTTTTTCTGCAGTTAGTTAACCTGTAGTTTTGACCCCAAATCTGACCCTATTCTTCTCTCAAAGGTATTTTTATTGAGGCCAAATCTGACAGTATTCTTGACTTTTCCCTTACTTCGAGATTTTACCTTCATCTCACGCCTTTAGATTTTAGTCTTTTACTTGTAGTGTAACACAGGTTTCTGACCCAATAGCTTGTAGAGATGGACAATTCATTTCGCATTGCCCTGGTCTGGTATTCCGTTCAGACTTCCTTGGTACCAGATATGCCATTCTGTACCCGGCACCCTTAGTCCGGCATCCTGGGCACATTTTGCTCTTACTAGGCATCATGGTGCACATCATGACTTTTCATGACACCTAGTGATTAGACCTCACGTGACATAATGATATTGAAATGCCCAGTGGGTGTTGGAAGGCACCCTAAACCCTCAACCAGGACAGCACATATCAAATTGCTCTTCTTGGTAATATCTTCTGATTATGTAATTGTTTCTTCCAATGGTTTATCACATTGTGACCTTTTTTCACTGATGGCCTCAGCTTTACCAATGGCTTAACTTACACATGAATGTGTGTCTACACCTTTACTAATTAGTAGCTGTAACAGGACTACAACCTGGTAATGTCACATGTGGGCGAGGCTAGCTGACAGACCTGAAATGGCCCTAAGTCTGGGATCCCTGCACTGACCCGCAAACCAGGGGTACACTTAAGGGTAGTGAGGTCTGGGCCCCCAGCGTGTCACTGTCTCCTATTCATTCCCTGACCTAACCTCCTGCACCACTCCCCCACCCATGGGGTGAGGACACACCCAGATAACCACCCTCCCAAAAGATATGGACAGGGGGAAGAAGTGGCTGTATCAGGACGACAACCTGGAAATGTCACAGGTGGGAAAGGCTAGCTGGGAGACCTAAAATGGCCCTAACAATATGTTGAATCCCAAGCACTCAGTTAGACACAAAGGTAATGCAAAATGGGTTTTTTATTTAGATTATTTGCAAAAAGAAAAAGAAACACGCTGTTACGGTTGCTGTGGCTCTGGAGACTATGTCCGGATTTCTTGCTACTGCGCATGTGCAAGCGCTGGAGACTAAGTCCTATCTTGGAGCCATTGCACATGTGCGGGTCCTCCATCTTGGATGAGGCACAGAGTCTATATAAGACCCTGACGCACGCCGCCCGGCGCTCAGTCCTCTTGGTTCATGCATGAGGGTAGACGCCCTGTGCATGTCCCTCTAGGCATCTCTGTGTCTATGTTAGGTGAGTGCTACCGGCAGGGTAGCGTTCTTATACCTTACAGCTTCGGCTGCAGTCCGTATCCTTACCTCTTAGTGGAGCGGACATAGGCAGGTGCCTGAGGCACATGGTCCGGCTGGGCCTTGTGATTCTACTCGTAGGTGGACGTTGCCGCTAGGGTAACGTTCCTTATACTGCGTCTGGCAGTTGTTCGTATCCTCGCACACTAGGGGAGCGAACAGAGGTAGGAGCTTTGTGCGGCTTATGCTGCTGTCCATCTCTTTTGCACCACTAGAAGAGCGGACCTAGGCAGGTGCCATATCTAGTGGTTCGTGTCCTCGCACACTAGTGGAGCGAACGCAGGTAGGAGATTTGTGCGGCTTACGCTGCTGTCCGTCTCCTGGCCCCACTAGAGGAACGGACCTAGGTTGGTGCCATTTCACACTCACTGCTTTTGTCTCTGTGATCTTTAACAGAGACCATTCCACACACCCTCCAAGTAAGGAAGGAATTGCTTTATTTTCTATTTATATTCCTCTGTGAGTTTAACAGAGGTATTGCACTCTGCACTTGTGCTATTATTTTTTACAGTGGCACACTTATATACCCCTTATCCTCTGCCATAGTCTGCAGCAGAGTCTTTGCACGATGGACCCTGACTGTCTGACATTCCTTTAGGTTTTATTATCAGACAGCCCCCCGTAACACACAGCACTACCAAATAGAGCAAAGCCAACGTTTCGGCCTATTTTAGGCCTTTGTCAAGGTCTTGCCTATAAGAGATAATAGAAAGTATTTACACACCAAATTTACACACCAAATGGTGACAATTTGGTGTGTAAATACTTTCTATTATCTCTTATAGGCAAGAACTTGACAAAGGCCTAAAATAGGCCGAAACGGCTTTGCTCTATTTGGTAGTGGCGTGTTTCTTTTTCTTTTTGCAAATATATCTAAATAAAAACACATTTTGCATTACCTTTGTGTCTAACTGAGAGCTTGGGATTTAACATATTGTTATAGTCTTTTTCCCTTAAGCACATTCCCTTTACAGGCAGTAGAGCCCAGATTTACTCTCACATTCTGAAATGGCCCTAAGTCTGGGATCCCTGTGCTGACCCTCAACCCAGAGGTACACTTAAGTGAAGTGAGGTCTGGGCCTCCAGCATGTCCCTGTCTCCTATTCATACCCTGACCTAACCCCTTCGTACCTTTCTAACCCTGGGGTGGGCAGGACACCCCAATATAACCCCCCTCCGAAAGACACATACAGGTTTAAGAACAAAAACATGTTCACTCAGCAAAAACCACAAAGGGAAGACAGTAAAGGCAGAGGGGGAAAATAAAATGTATAGGAGAAAGTAATGCATAACAAGGAACACTTCCACACCACACTATCAACAGATTGCAGGTCACCAAAGAAGATCGTCAAGGGCACCGGATTTTTGCAAGAGCACAAGCAGATGCTATCTTCGGCGACCTCCTAACAAACTTTCCAACCTTAAATAGGGAGAGACAAGCTGTGGATGGTAAGCAGCAACTTGACTCTCACAGAAGGATAAACTTCTTTCACCGCTGGAAGCAGTGGACACAACTCAGCCGACTAATGAGAATAAAGGAGAAACCAGGTTACCTGTCGGACTCTGCAATGTGAACAGGCTCCGACACTGTTGCTGTCATTCGTGAGTGCAGATCCGGACAGGTAATCTGTCCAGGAAAACCTTGTGGTGGTTTAGGGTGAAGCTTAGCTTAGCCAGTGCCACCCAGAGGACTCTTAAGGGTTTGTCCCATTTCGGACATCAGGTGCACATCCATCATTAGTAAACTATATGGGAGAGAAAAGGCGCAATAGGGTCTTTATATTGGGCAAAATCATAAAGAAGTAATGCACTCACCTGATCGGGTTGTGCCAGTCACAACTCCATTAACAGCAAAAGTGAGCGCCCAAGCGGTCCAGCAGCAGCCCTGTTACACAAGTGGAACATCAAAGGAAAAAACTGGAGAAAACAGGTTCTATGCCGCGCTTGAAGACCACAGACATTGATGTCAGAACAGATGATTCTTTTATTATTTCATTCCTACGCGTTTCGGAGACCCCAACTGTCTCCTTCTTCAGGGAAAAGACAGTTGGGGTCTCCGAAACGCGTAGGAATGAAATAATAAAAGAACCTGTTTTCTCCAGTTTTTTCCTTTGATCATCCATCATTAGGAGAGACATCTACCTTGACTGCAAGGCTTTGTCGAGATCCATAAATGATGAGTGATTCATGTCTGAGATGAGAAGATCTCATTGAAGGATTCAATTCTCCAGTGAAACCTTTTGCAAAGATAGGGAATTAGGAACAGGTAGATGATGAAAGAAATGAGGGTTCTTTTTATTTCTTTCCTATTTTATCTCCACATCTTTCTGCTACTTTTTCTTCTGGTTCCATGTAACATTTTCCTTCTTTTCTTCATCTTTACTCATGAAACTACAAATCTTTTAGGGACTAAGGTCTTTATGGTGTTTAAAAATAAACATAAATATCTATTTTCCAATGATATATTTTTCCGTCACTTCCAATGTTCTGTAAAGTTATTCCCACCTCATGTTCCCAATCAGGCCCATAACCTCAGACAATCATCCTGTATAATTCCCACCAGTCTGAAGGGATTAATATACGATTTCCTTGGTATTTGATATAATTGTCGAGATCTTTGATTCATGGTCTGCTAATACTGTCCTTAAATGTCAATATAGGTCAGATCACCTGGGTATCCCGTCTTGGATATAATAAAGGTTGTCTTATAAGTTATACGACCTTTAGTGAATATCTTTCATCTTTACTGTAGTGTCTCACAGTGAAACTTCGAAGGTCTTAGTAGACGATGCAAAGAGGAAAGTATTTTCTTAAAATAAGTCCGTTACTGTATATTAAGTTTATGTAAGTCTTTAAGTGGAATGCTAATACACAGATAATATATTCCGGCCTCTGACATGATCATGGTTGTGAAAAGAAAACGAAAAATGAATATAGCGTTAACTCCCCTTCACTGTTCTACATTGAGAAAGGAACTTTCATTAAACTCTAGAATTTTAACCGCTCTTTCAATTGACTTTACTCCACTGATTCCGGAACAGTTTTTCTTTTTTTTTCTACGCGCCTCCATTCCAACTTGTTACACCTCAGTAAGAATAATGCAATTTTTTATCCCCTTCAACCAACTGGGCGTATACCAGGGAATTTGATTTTTTTTTTCTTCTGTTGCTGGTCAATCAAATCATGAATAGAAGTTCTTTAATATACGCCCAGTTGGCTGAAGGCAAAAATGGCACAATTCTTTTTGAGGGTCATAACTTTGGAACAAATAAGAAAGAAGAAAAATGTTCCAGAATCAGTAAAGCAGCACCAATTGCTGGAAACCCTCAGTTTAAATTTAAAAAAATCAATTTTAACATCCATTAACTTTCCTTGTGCAATCAAATGTAGACTTACCAACTTACCATCTTCCTACCTTTAAGTGAAATCCACTCCTTCTATTCCCTTGGAATTGCAAATTAATAAGATATGTTTTACAAGCGCTTGGAGAAATCAATACAGCACAGTCAGATATGGTGTACTGAGAGTTTCTGTTTTATTACATAATGTGACCAACTTATATAGTATCTCAAACAAAGAAATTACTACGCACCAATAAGAGCCGCAGGGGTGTGTGTAGCAATGTGATACTTCCCCATCCCTCAGTGTTAGTTAAACCCTGTGACATCATTCAGTTATAAGATAGTTTATATACAATACAAAATAGCTTGTATTCTCTCACATACCTCTTGCCATATCCAACTCAAAAATATATCCATAAGTCATCATTTCCTCAACTCTGAAACTAGTAAAATATTACTGCTGCCCTCGTCATCTTCCATCTCGACAACTGCAACATCCTCCTCTGTGGCCTCACTGCTAACACTCTCGCACCTCTCCAGACCGTCCTTAACTCTTCTGCCAACTAATCCACCTCTCTACTCACTGTTCTTCCGTTTCTCCCCTCTGCACATCCCTTCATTGGCTCCCAGTTCCCCAACTAATCCATTTCAAACTACTAATATTGACCAACAAAGTATCTGAAGTGATCACCAAGTAACTAACGCGCTGCAAAGCCAGTCGCGGTATCAGAGGAGTTAACAGATAAAACCAGGGTAGATGTTTATTTAAAGGATGTTACAAGTGCAAGTGTGGCTCCCCTGAGGCTTCAGTCGCCACAGAGTACTGCACCTAACTTAAGGTGTGGTACTCATCCCGGGTATCAAGGAGGTCGCATCACACATTCCATAATTACACAGCAGGATGCCCTCCCCACTGGGGACCGGGCTAGGGTCGGGTCTTAAGGTTGACACCAAACACTGGGGCTTCCACCCACTAGTGACAGGAACCCAGGGATGGGAGGAGCAGCCACTGGGGGAGAGGGAGGAGGACACACACAGAGAGTCGTCCCTGACACGGGTTGGGGAAGGAAGCAAGAGACCTTACCAGTGGAAGCTGTGGGACACAGGAGTAAATATGGTTGCCGAGAGGGGAGAGCTTAGTTGCTCCCTCAGGGCCGGTGCAGTTTAGGGTACGGAGCCCTAGGGTGGCGTATATTTCAGGTTGCGCCACCAGAATCCGCCAGACAGGGGGATTCCATGTCCCTATGTCCATCACAAGATCCCGGAGCACAGTAGCAAGATAGAGCCAGGAGTTGTGATCACGGTCAGGCCCTAAACGGACTTGCGCTGCCTGCAGACAGGACGTGAACTTTAACACCCAACATGGGTCCCCAAGCACTTCAGGTCACGGGGATCCACAAAGAAAGTGCAAGGAGGAAGGGCCCACAATCCACAACACTGGCGGTGACCTCCGAATTATCTGGGATCGGCTGGAGCCCATCACGGCAGAGACCGGCACTCCAAGGGTGACAACCGGACTGTGAGTAAAGTACCTGGAACCGCAATCACTGTGTCAGCCCAACATTGCCGTCGCCGTCACCCTGCACTCTGACGCCAATGGCCACTACAACCCCCATCATCCTCCCTGGGGCCTAGCTCTACCTGTGGGGAGCTGAACCATCCCGGCTGTGACACTATCAGCCCCAGAGGACAGCACCCGTAGAGGCATCTAATCCTTGGCCGCACACTACAGGTGACGTCACGAGACAACAACCCCCATCATCCTTCATCCTCATCATCCCCACATTCATCCCATCCATCCATCCATCCATCCCTATTTGTGGACATCACGGGGTCATGAAACCAGGCAGGGCCCCCCGTGACAACCCCTTGGTGAGTATTTCCCCAGACCCCGTGGGGTGTTCCACAAGCTGCTGAGCAGCCAGGAAAGAATGATAAAGGCAGGAAGAAAAACACTATATTCAATTGAATTTTTTAGCTAAGGCGAATAGCACTGTGACTGGGTCCTTCTCCCATAGTACACAATCAACAGAGCGAGAGATGGCAGAAGAATCCAAAGAACACTTACTCCAAGCAAATCAAACGGTCCATAACATAATCCACAAAACAGAAGGTAAAATTAGTCCAGTAACACAAATATAGTCCGGTAAGCGATAAATGTCCAGATCTCTCTGAGAAGCCACAGTTTCTCCCAGAGGATCAATCCTTCTCTCTTCAAGTTCTCCAAACAGACTGACAAATCCCCCAGGTAAGCAGAGAGTTTACAGTAGGTGGATCTCAGATCCCCACCACCAGACTAAAGCTGGGTTCACACTAAGCGACAGCGACAACGACGTCGCTGTTACGTCACCATTTTCTGTGACGTAACAGCGACCTTGTAAGTCGCTGTTATGATCGCTGCTTAGCTGTCAAACACAGCAGAAGCAGCAGCGATCATAACGTCGCTGTGCTACATGTGCAGAGAGCAGAGAGCCGCGCTTAGCGCTGGCTCCTTGCTCTCCTAGGTACAGTACACATCGGGTTAATTACCCGATGTGTGCTGCAGCTACATGTCACAGTGCAGAGAGCAGGGAGCCGCGCACACTGCTTAGCGCTGGCTCCTTGCTCTCCTTGCTACAGTACACATAGGGTTAATTACCCGATGTGTACTGCAGCCACATGTGCACAGAGCAGGAGCCGGCGCTGGCAGCGAGGGCGGAGGCTGGTAACGAAGGTAAATATCGGGTAACCAGGGAAAGGGCTTCCCTTGGTTACCCGATGTTTACGCTGGTTACAGCTTACCGCAGCTGCCAGACGCCAGGCTCCTGCTCCCTGCTCGCTTCGTTTCGTCGCTCTCTCGCTGTCACACACAGCGATGTGTGTGTCACAGCGGGAGAGTGACGACCAAAAAATGAAGCTGGACATTCAGCAACGAGCGGCGACCTCACAGCAGGGGCCAGCTCGTTGCTGGATGTCACACATCTGCTGTCGCTGTGTGTGACATCCAGCAACGGGACGTCGCTGCAACTTCACAGAAAATGGTGACGTAGCAGCGACGTCGTTGTCGCTGTGTGTGACACCAGCTTTAGGGACAGGAACACTACAGGGGGTAATTACCTACAGAAAATACAATGTACACACAAGCAATACAAATAATGGACAGTGAACCAAGCATAAAATACGAACCTACACAACATGATACACAGTACACCATATCCCACCATCACAACCTCTCCCTCCTTTTGAATAAGTGAGTATGCCATGAAGTCTACACAGACCTCTGGCCATCTCACTTAAGTCCATGTTGCTCAGCTGTTGATAGTCTATGGTTCTTCTTGCCGGGACAGTCCATCAGCATTCTGGTGTTGGGTTTCACACTTGTATTGGATAGAGAAGCTGTAGATAGTCCCTTGTACAGAGGTGATGTTGGAAGGATAAGCTTCTCTTTGTGTCTTCCTTCACTCAAACTGTGTTTCCTGCACCCACAAATCGGCATTGTAGATCTCCCACATCATTTCCTAGGAGAATATCTGCAGGCAGGCCGCTCATGACCCCAACCACACATTGCTTGACCTCAAAGCCAAAGTTCAGATCTACAGTCGCCTTTGGGATATTCCTCCTTTTTCCTCCAGCCAATTCAATAACAATCCCTGGTCCATGATGTATTGCCTCTGGCCGAACCACTCGGGGATCAGCTATTGTGAGAAATGGCCCGGAGTCACAAAATTCAATAACTCTCTGTTCATCCAGCACGACCTCCTGTAAGTGCTTACTTTGATGGTAAGAGGAACTCGAGGCTGTTGCTCGCACCCCATAAACCAATAGTGGTCGACCACGAGTGTCTGAGTCATTAGGCAAGTCAACTTGAAGGAGTGAGATCTCTTCCCCCATTGTATTTAGCTGTAGAGAACAAACAGTTCGATTTGGTGCAAAGTCATTCCTCAATTGACCAGCAGGGCAAGTGTTTTGCAGATGCCCAGGCTGCCCACATCAATAACATCTGTGCCGTGTCGTACTCCTTCCAACGTGCATTCTGCAGAAGGCAGTAGGAGAGCCTGGTGACAAAGGGCATCTGGTGCAGGGCTCAGTGGTACACTCCGGTGGAGGTGATGGTAACTCTTCCTCACGCGGGATGGAGTGCACAAAATGTACCTGATGAGATGTTGGTGCGTGGGGGTCCCTCCGATTCCTTGTAGGGCAACTGGATTGCAGGTACCCAGGTTGCCCGCACCCATAATATCTCCTCTCTGTAATTCCCACAGGGCGTGGTCAGAATTGTTGGGGCCCAGAATTGTGAGACGTGGATGTCATCGGCTAGCAGCTGGGTGGAGGGGCAGATATAACTGGAGAGGGCCGAGGCGCAGGAGGATCAGACTGTGGCTTATTGTCTAGAAGCCTCCTCCATTGCGGTCGGATAGTAAGGGTCTCTCCAGCCAGGGCTGCAGCTCTATCCAAGGTGTGCAGCATGCGCTCTCTGACCCATTCCCGTATTTCTGAGGGACACTTATAAAGAAATTGTTCTATAAGAAATTCCTGTATAATGTCTTCCACAGTGAAGGCGTCTTCCGCTTCCAGCCATCTCCGACATGCCTGGGACATCTTATGGGCATACATCCTAAATGATCCCCCCGTGGTGCATTGGAGGTCTCAGAACTGTTCCCTATGTGAGTCTGGGGTGATGGCATGGTAATACAGGATAGTTCGCTTTACAATGTTGTAGTCCCGGTTCTTCTGTGAGTCAATGGTGCGATAAGCCTCTGCCAGGCTTCCGTTCAGGAGTCCCAGTAACAAACGCATCCAGCCAGAGTAGGGAACCCCCATTACCACACACTGCTGCTCAAAGTCCTTGAAGAAGTCACATCTCCAGAAGCCTCATCAAATGGCTTGAAGTCTACCCGGGTAATCCGTACAGGCTCCCGGATCGCTGGAGTTACACTCCAACACATATTGCTCTCTCTGCCGGACTAAATTATATGTGCCTCAAGACGTAGGGGAAGGGAGAAACTAACTGCTGTATAGAAATCAATCGTCTGGGATGTTAAGCGTTAATTCCTCTCCTAGAATGTAACTATCGACACACTCAGCCGGGCTCTGGGAAAGTTTAATGGAAACAAGCTGTGCTCTATGTAAGATAAAAGCTCTCACAGTAGAAGAATGATAGCAGATAGAAAAAGCAAGTCAATTGCAAACTTGCTTATCTTCATCCAGTCTAAACAATGTAATAAAATGAGACTACCAAGGAGACAATTTAAATTGTAGGATTTTATGAACTAAAGTGATGAACTTAATCAATTAGTCAAACAATAAGGCAGACCAAATAATGAGATAGAAAATTTAAAAAAACAATATTTATTTTGCTGCATTAATTAAAATACCATAATGATTTACTTTTTTTTATTGCCGTTACTGCTCGATACAGCCAGCAACCTACTTTGTTGCCCCATCTCTGTACAGTGGTTCTAGGGTGAAGGCCAGGGTAGACCCATTGATCTGGCAGATGGAGTTACTGTGGAAGCTCTTTTAAGAGCTGCCAGGTGATTATGAACACTGCCTCCTGTACCCACCTGTTTGCCAATTCTGTCTCTGACTTAGATCTCCTCGTAATAGCCTGGCAAGATGACCCTTCTTGCTGCCAGATTGCTCCTCCAGCCAGTGGCCTACTTTGGTGCCGCAATCCAGGGGCCTATGTGTAAGTCCAGATCTCTGTACAGTGGTTCTAGGGTGAAGGCCAGGGTAGACCCATTGATCTAGCAGATGGAGTGGTTGTAGAAGCCCTTTTAAGAGCTACCATGTGATTATGAAAACTGCCACCTGTACCCGCTTATTTCCCAAGTCTGCCCCTGACTTAGACCTCCTGGTAATAACCTGGCAAGATGACCCCTCTTTCTGCCAGATTACTCCACCAGCTAGCAGCCTACTTTGTGCTCTAATCCAGGGGCCCATGTGTAAGTCCAGATCTCTGTACACTGGTTCTAGGGTGAAGGCCAGGGTAGACCCATTGATCTGGCCGATGGAGTGGCTGTAGAAGCCCTTTTAAGAGCTACCATGTGATTACGAAAACTGCTTCCTGTACCCACCTTTTTCCCAATTCTGTCCCTGACTTAGACCTCCTGGTAATAACCTGGCAAGATGACCCTTCTTGCTGCCAGATTGCTCCACCAGCCAGCAGCCCACTTTGCTGCTCTAATCCAGGGGCCTATGTGTAAGTCCAGATCTGTGTACAGTGGTTCTAGGGTGAAGGCCAGGGTAGAACAATTGATCTGGCAGATGGAGTGGCTGTGGAAGCCTTTTTAAGAGCTACCATGTGATTACGAAAACTGCCTCCTGTACCCACCTATTTCCCAAGTCTGCCCCTGACTTAGACCTCCTGGAAATAACCTGGCAAGATGACCCCTCTTTCTGCCAGATTACTCCACCAGCCAGCAGCCTACTTTGTGCTCTAATCCAGGGGCCCATGTGTAAGTCCAGATCTCTGTACACTGGTTCTAGGGTGAAGGCCAGGGTAGACCCATTGATCTGGCCGATGGAGTGGTTGTAGAAGCCCTTTTAAGAGCTACCATGTGATTACGAAAACTGCCTCCTGTACCCACCTTTTTCCCAAGTCTGCCCCTGACTTAGACCTCCTGATAATAACCTGGCAAGATGACCCTTCTTGTTGCCAGCTTGCTCGACCGGCCAGCAGCCTATCCCATTGCCTCAATTCAGGGGCGCATGTGTAAGTCCACATCCCTGTACAGTGGTCTAGGGTGAAGACCAAGGTAGACCCATTGATCCGGCAGATGGAGTGGTTGTGGAAGCCCTTTTAAGACCTTCCAGGTGATTACGAAAAGTGCCTTTGTGACAGGTGCCTGCTGTAAAGAAAATGTATGAACTACTGTTGCGGCTGAGAGAAGCAGCCAGGCAAGATGTCCGTCCCTTACTCATGTCCAAAAGATAGAAAAAAAACAATTTTGCCATCAGAAAAAATACAGATTACTAAAACTTTTACTAACTATAAAATATGATATATTCCCTGATAATTAATAACCTTAATTCTAAATTAATAGATTAAAAAAACACTTTTTTTTACATTCAAACCATTTTACTTTAGTTGCAAAAATAATAATTGATTAAAAAAAAAATAAAAAAAAATTGAGCTTTTCCCAAAACATTTTTTGTCTTCAATCACGAGTTGACGCGACATCACTTGGGAAGTAGACGGAGTAAAAGTCTGATTACACGAAATCCTTCAGGGATTTATTCTTTTTCTTTCAAAACTTTTGATGCTTCTTAAATAGGAAAAAAAAAATAAACTTAATTATGTTTATACTTTATGAGGCAAATGACAGCAAAAACAACCCCACTAAAATAAATTACATAAAATAGGTCAAATGATAATTACATAGAAAGGATCAAATCCTTATAGGACGGGGAACAAGAGATTAAAAAAATGGGGATTTTTTTTCTTAAAAGAGAAATCAATAGTTTGCTTTGTAGGGAAAGACATGCAAAATGTACAATGTATAAATAACTATTATTAACCTTATTTTGTTACATTTTCAGAGGATTTATTTTTAATATATAACTATGCATTTACACAATGAGGAGATATTACAGTTTTCACTGTAGTGATAAGAGCAGACAGATCCTGAATTGTAGTGATTTCTTTCTGGCTTTGCTGTATAGAATTAGACAGAATGAGCAGAGTCATTTCATGTTGATTACAGTTTAAGGCCATTTTACACGTAGAGATAAATGTTTGGCAGATCTGTGGTTGCAGTAAAATCATGGACATATTGTTCCATTTGTACACAGCCACAAACCTGGCACTGATTGTCCACAATTTCACTGCAACCAAAGATCTACCACAGATCTGCCGCAGATTTATCTCTGTGTGTAAAGTGGCCTTCAGACCAAGACTAGTCATCATTTTAGGGAGCAGTTGTCATGAAGTGATTAACAGGATTTTACCAGATTCCAAGGAACCCCCAACGAGCAACGGCACAAGAAGAGTACATGTAATTCCCACACCGGCGTCCCCGCATGGTCCTGCCCCCCTTCCCCGGTATGGACGTTGGCTTGCTCACTCTGTCTTTCCTGTAGTGGCCGCTCCATTTCCGTCCCATGCTGCTGTCTCCCGGAGGCTGCGTTCTCATCACAGTCTTCCTGCTTCTGCTCTAGGGAATCACGCGCGGCCACATCCTCTTTCTTAAAGGGCCAGAGTACCCTTAACCCAGAAGTGCCTCTCAGGTCAGCTGAGAGGCTGCAGCTATTTAAGGTACTTCTTCCCCTTAGGAAAGTGCCTGGGCAATGAGTCCTACACGATGCTAGTTCTCAGGTCCCCTAGCACTATGCTGCTGCTGGTGTTAGACTATGCTAGTTTCTGCTGCTGACATATGTTTGTATTTCAGTGTACTGCTGCAGTTATCCCTAACCTGCTACAAGCTGCCACACCAGCCACCAACCACGATACCTGCTGCCGCGGAGTATCCTCACCAGCTGCTGCTGCCATACCCATCCATCCAGCCAGCCACCTGCTACTACTGTTATCTCTCTCCAGAGACTATCTCTCCAGTACCCCTGAGGTAAGCCTCACCATTAGAGGCTTTGGTGAAAACCAGGTAAGGCTCTGCAGTTAGGCCCCTCAGGGTTTATTGTGTGCTGTGGACCAGTGGGTTCACTAAAATCCCTGCTCACCCGGCGAGCATAACAGTACACCAGGGACACAGTAACAACAGTGGTTCCTGGCGCTAGGGAGAGGGGAGTGGTAACACCTCCTGCAGTCTCTAATGTCTATATATGGCTTCTTTCAACCTGTCGCCGATCATACACTTAGTCCCTAGCTTGCCCTGCACTCACCCTGGCTAGTGAGAAGGAGGGAAACAGCACTAGTCTCACCACTGCAAAAATACAACACGAGGGAATGTAGACGGCCTTAGGAACAATAACAAAAGCACAAAATTGAAAGCTGCAAACAATATGGCACCAGCAGCTGAATGCTAGCAGCAGACATCCAGCAGCTTCTAGAGACATGTTATCACCTAGGTGGTCAGAAGAGATGAGATTCTATTTCCAACGTCAAGTGATGGATCATATGACTATTTGAAGGAGAAGGGAATGGTCACAAACCGGCTGCACAAAAGGTGAATAGAGCATTATCTGCTAGCATGGAACTGTCATTAACCCATGCTGTCTGTACCAACAAAAAGCAAATACATATAATATACCGTGCCTGACGAGTTAATGTAGAGCTCAGATCCCAGAACCATCACAAACATTCTAAGGACAGAATACACTCATGAAGCACGGCATTGATGACAGTCGAGTACATTATTGTACTTTTGAAAGCCTAGATAATGTAGGATAGCAATGTTATACACACAGATAACAGTATAAGCTCCTCCTGTGCTACATTTCTTTCTGGAAATTAATTTAGTCTATGGAGACTTGTAGGTCCCTTAACATTCATTTGTTGCAGCTACAATAAAGTGAAGACATATTTTTGCAATTTTAATGTAAATATTACAGGGAGGGTTTGTCTCCAAAAATGACTGACTCCAGAAAGGATTCAATGTAGAAAAACAACTAATGGGATAGAGCAGCACTGTGTAAGATATCTGCAGGCATAGAATATATTAAATTTAAATTGCATTAATACTATATGGAATATACATAGAAAAATGAAGTTACTTACTGTAGCTCATAAGTTGGTCAATTCATGCGAGCCCAGTAACCGCGGCAAGGTGACCTTTCTTTAATGGGACTCTTTCCTAATTTCTTGCCTCTCCTGAACTAAAAGGCTACAAATATATGGGCAGGTAGGTAAGCATCCTTGAAATGCCGAGCCCTGTATAACCCTGACCAAAGTATTGATTGGCACCATATATGTCATGGGTGTGTCATAGGTGACAGTCATGTGGTTTCTTGCCACAGAAGGTCACAGCGTTTGGCTGCGCAGAATGCTCCCTGACTTTCTATTATTCCTGCTGTTAGTATTCATTGGTATAGGTAGCTTTCCTGCTGGATTAATGTCTCCCCCTTTTGGACCCAGCAGGAGCTCGACTTCCACCCAGCTGCTGAGCATTATTATTATCTTAGTGCTTAAATACCCCTTCTTTCATTGGACTGGTGCTGGTGATATTTTCAGTTCATTCAAACCTTGGTTGCAAGCAGGTGGCTTGTACTCCTCTGTGGTATAGTTGCTGAAACTTTGCTGAACGTCTTCCTGTGTCAACTGTGGATAAGTAGTTCATGCATTTTCCCCCTGTGTGTCCCCCTTGTGTTTTCTGTAGTGTTTAGTGGGGTTTTACGAAGAGCTCATCCCACCCGTTCCCTATTTAGGGTCCAGCAATAGGGATACCTAGGGTCAGGTATCCGGCTCGGTGAATAGGTGCGGAACCTATCTAGAGTGGTGAGGGACCCCATGACCAGCGGTAGTTGCGGTCAGGAGTCACCATCTTTATTTCACAGGGTTTCCCTTCCCTTTCGCCTTTCACTTGTTACTTCCCCGTACCTAGTGTGTCAGTATATTGACAAAAAGCACTAAGCAGTATTAGAGGCAGGGTTACACAAATCAGTTGACTAGGAGTCACGAGACATCTAGTCCTGTAGTGATAACCTCCTATTGATAAAACACTGATTTTATTGAAACAACAATTCACAGACAAAGTGTGTCTGGAATCAGGCTCTCAGCCCCTACAGATAACCATGACAGATTCCCTTTAATTATGTAATATATTTGGAGATACAACTGGATAAACTTTATCAGACCTTGTTGAAAGCATTTCAAGGTGAAAGACTCAATGAAGACATTCATCTACATGAACTTGACTCTGTTCTCGTATACATAAGTGTGAAGCCCCACAGGTGTTGTGTCGGTGCATTACCTTCAGGGACTCCACTCGGCTGGATCTGGTCACAGGTAGGAGATCTTCTTCTTTGTTGTGACGCCACTCTCAGTATTGCGGCCAGTAGGGACCGCCACTGCAGGTTGAGGGTCGCCTGGGGCTGATGGTATGTGCAGTTAGTTGGAATAGCCTCCTGAGAGTGAGGCAAGCCCCAGGGCCCGATGTAGGTGCGTAGTACCACAAGGCGCAGAATAACTCCACACAGGCAGAATGTCTTTCAGGGTTTTTACTCACTTCAGGTGGCAGGGTGAGTAACCCGGGCGTAGCTGGGATGAACCAGGCGGGAACCAGGTGTCCTTCAGGCTGACTTGTGAGGGTGACTACTAACTCGCCTTCCTTAGCCCTTTTTGGTTTGGGGTGACCCCGACTTTTAGTCCCTATGGGGGTCACCCAGGGAAGTTGCTGAAGCCTCACTCCCCTTCGTTTGCCGTGTGCTTGTTGCCTGGGCCAGATCACTCCAGCTTCTTGCCTCCTGTGAGCTATGGGCCCTAACTGTGGCTACGTGGCTGCGGCTTTTGTGGTGTTGTGGCGTGGGCTTTGAGAGCCCCACACCGGCAGGTTTAGCAAAAGAAAGCTGGATCTATCTCCGCTTCGGGATCTGCCGCCCGTTTGGGCCTGGTACTCCCTAGCAGTCTCCTTACTTCCCACTCTGTGCTCTCTCTTTAGCTGGAGATGGGTTTCGGGTAGCACTCCTAGTTGACCATTCTCCCCCGTCGGTAGCCACTGCGCGGACGCTGTCAGACTCCAGCAGCCCAGGGGAAGGGGTCAGCTCCTCTCGGAGCTCCCTGGACTCTGCTCTGAACTGGCTCACTGCTCCTCCTCTCCTGTTCTTGCCTACGCCACCTAGCAACCAGATTCTCTTACCACACCCCTTGAGAGGAGATGGAGGCTTTTGGCCCCCTCCACTATTCCAGTGAAGGTCAAGGCTTTTCCCCCTCCTGGGATCCCCAGGGGTCCTCTCATGGGTACATGTGTGAGAGCTGATTACTATGCGCCTGTGTACCACACCCCTGTCAGCCTTCTGGATTACCTGTATTGTACTGTCCCCAGCATGGGTGCAGTACTCAGTGGTGCCTGACCAGGTCAGGGGCGCCACATTCCCCCTTAGTTATCACCAGCACGTCCTCGGGCTGCAAGACAACATTTTTAAAATGCATAAAACATTAAAACATGTAAAACATTTTTAAAAGCACCAGGTACCATACATCACCACCCTCCACCCACAAGTCCGTTAACCCACCCAAAACCCTCTCACGTTGGCCGCGGCTTCAGCCACTTCTGGCAGGATGTAGAGGCGGCTTACATGGGCTGGTGGTTTCAGGGTATACCTGGCCTGGTGGATCCGCGCCTTCAGCCTCTTCTGGCAGGATGCAGAGGCGGCCTCCACAGTTGGTGCTGACCAGGTACCCTCTTTGTGGTGGAGAGCCAGGCCCCATAAACAGGCATGCTCTCTGGTCGCAGGTGAGCCAAGGCCCTATATACGGACGGGCTCCTCCTGGTTGCAGACGAGCCAAGCCCCTAAACAGGCTGACTCTGGTGGCGGTGGTGCCCTCTGGTGTAACTATTTACACTGCGAGAGTTTGTGGCTATAGCCAGTTCATAGCCTTAAGGTTTATTTCTCACAATAGTTTTTGTGGGCACATTCTTGAACTTTAAAACGTTGCAAAACAAACTTTCCAAACTGGTCAAAACTCGCTGTACTTTACTTAAACTTAGGCGGATTCCTCTTCACCAGGGCTTGGGCCTGTAGGGCTGCGGCACCTGTTGGTTTCTTGACCTTTTTCCTCATCTGTAGTTGTCTCTTCAGTAGGTTCTTTGTCTTTTCTTTCCTTATGGCTGTCTTTCCTTTCTTCTTTAGGACATGGTGCTACATCTAGCGCGTACCAGCCTCTTTCGCCTTGATGCAGGGTAAACTGTACGGAGTCTCCTGTACGCAGGTTCCTTCCAGGATGTCCTCTGGGCAGATTAGCTCTGACGTCTCTCCGATTGACAAAAATACTTTCTTTTATACCAGGTGCAACAATGAACCCGTATCCTGACTTGAGGCTGAAGTCCTCCACTACTCCTCTGCAAAGGGGTCCTCTGGCCTGGGCTTTGGCTCTTCTCAGGAACCTTTTTTCTTGTAGGTCTCTGGCCGTGACTTCTCTCTGCTCTGGGGATGGCGGTGCAGGGGAAAACTGAGTTCTGCTGCGGCGCTGCGTCTTGCGGGCTGGATTCTGCGAAGTGCAGCTTACAAGCTCCCAGGTGAGGCTTTGGGGCAGATCTTCCTCAGCAGAAGGTGTCAGGTCTTCCTCGTCCCAACGGGAATATGGCAGCATCTCCGGCTCTGGGACTAGCACTGCTGCTGGCTCCGGGGGCAACTCCTCAGCTTCTTGCCCTCCTCTCCCCCTTAGTTCTTCGCTGCACTCTGGTCGTGGCAGCGCTGGGGATGAGTGTTCCTCAGCTGGCTCAGGCGGTGGACTCTTCAGCGTGGTTGCTGCTGGGGTTGCCTTAGGGGTGTTCGGAGGGAGCATGTATCGGTCCACCATCTCCTGTGGGAACTTGGCCTCCAGGTCAGCCTTCAGCTGCCAGTATGCGGAGTCTTCACCTATCAGGGATTTCCTAGTAGGGACCTCCTTAGGCTGGGGAGCGGTGTCTGCTCTGGCCTTGCAGGCCGGGGAAAATGGTGATGCAATCTCTTGGCGGGCCGCGCCCTGTATGGCGGCGGCCTGGTCTTGGCGGGCCGCGCCCTGTATGGCGGCGGCCTGGTCTTGGCGGGCCGCGCCTGGCATGGCGGCGGCCTGGTCTGTGCGGGCCGAGCCTGGCGTGGCGGCGGCCTGGATCTGCGTCGCTGTTGCGGCCAGTTCTTGGCGGGCCGGACTGGGCGTTGCTGCAGGGACCGGGTCTTGGTGGGCCGAGCAGGGCATCGCTGCGGCGGCCGGGGCTTGGCGGGCCGAGCAGGGCATCGCTGCGGCGGCCGGGGCTTGACGGGCCGAGCAGGGCATCGCTGCGGCGGCCTGGGCTTGGCGGGCCGCACCTGGCGTGGCTGCGGCCTGGCTCAGCGTCGCCGCGCCGGGCGCCTCTTCAGGGACCGCGGGCGTGGCAGCAGGGGTCGGGGCATCCGGGCCGGCAGGGGTAATACTGGACTCACCCATCGGTGGCAGCATCGGGGTCTGAGTCGTCGCCGTCCGGTCTGGCACTCGTCGTGCGGTTCCCCTCTCATAGGCCTGAACCGCGGCAGCCATCTCCAGAAGTTCCATGCGTTCTTCTCTGATCTGCTCCACGACCCGGGTCTCCAGTCGGTCGCAGAACTGGGCCAGCTCCCGATACCACCAGGCAGCGGAGCCCGGTTCTGGGTTTCTGCGGTCAGACGCCATTTCTTCTGCGCCGTCTTCTGCACGATTTCCCAGCAGTGGACTCGTCGTTGCCTCTAGTAGCAAGTAGTGATGAGCGAGTACTAAAAAGCTCGGGTGCTCGAAGCTCGGGCCGAGCCTCCCAAGATACTCGTGTACTCGGCCCGAGCAACGAGCCCAATGTTATCCTATGGGAGACCCGAGTATTTTTGTGAAATGACCTCCCGGCAGCATGGAGAAACCCTAAAAATGTCACAAAAGTCTCAGAAGAGTGCTCAAATGACATGGCAACAGCATGGGGAAGACCCCTTGAAGCATTTATCACTCAAAAGTCACAGCTGTGAACAATTTTGTCCGCGTTTTACGCCATTTTTACGGACTCACCAGAAAACCTTCCAAAATGACCCCAAAATGATTTTTCATGGCAGAAATGTTAAGGGCACATACCCAATAGTGAGATAGAGCTGGTGTATGTTACTTTTTGAGATTAATACATGAAAGATTTTACGTGAAAACATTGTGTGGCACTCCGATGTCCCTGAGAAGAGACGTACATGAAGGCCTCTTGAGTCTAATGTGCCCATTTTGAGGAAGTGAGTCTTTGTAGTATTTTCCTTTGCCAGGGCAGTCCAAAATTGTGAGGTTCACCAATGTCCCTGGATAGAGACGTGCATGATGGCCTGTAAACCTGAAGTGCCCATTGTAAGGAAGTGGGTCTATTTCAGTATAGCCCTTTGACAGGGCAGCCAAAAATTGGGAGGCTCCACATTGTCCCTGGATAGAGACGTGCATGATGGCCTGTAAACCTGAAGTGCCCATTGTAAGGAAGTGGGTCTATTTCAGTATAGCCCTTTGCCAGGGCAGCCAAAAATTGGGAGGCTCCACATTGTCCCTGGATAGAGACGTGCATGATGGCCTGTAAACCTGAAGTGCCCATTGTAAGGAAGTGGGTCTATTTTAGTATAGCCCTTTGCCAGGGCAGCCAAAAATTGGGAGGCTCCACATTGTCCCTGGATAGAGACGTGCATGATGGCCTGTAAACCTGAAGTGCCCATTGTAAGGAAGTGGGTCTATTTTAGTATAGCCCTTTGCCAGGGCAGCCAAAAATTGGGAGGCTCCACATTGTCCCTGGATAGAGACGTGCATGATGGCCTGTAAACCTGAAGTGCCCATTGTAAGGAAGTGGGTCTATTTCAGTATAGCCCTTTGCCAGGGCAGCCAAAAATTGGGAGGCTCCACATTGTCCCTGGATAGAGACGTGCATGATGGCCTGTAAACCTGAAGTGCCCATTGTAAGGAAGTGGGTCTATTTCAGTATAGCCCTTTGCCAGGGCAGCCAAAAATTGGGAGGCTCCACATTGTCCCTGGATAGAGACGTGCATGATGGCCTGTAAACCTGAAGTGCCCATTGTAAGGAAGTGGGTCTATTTTAGTATAGCCCTTTGCCAGGGCAGCCAAAAATTGGGAGGCTCCACATTGTCCCTGGATAGAGACGTGCATGATGGCCTGTAAACCTGAAGTGCCCATTGTAAGGAAGTGGGTCTATTTCAGTATAGCCCTTTGCCAGGGCAGCCAAAAATTGGGAGGCTCCACATTGTCCCTGGATAGAGACGTGCATGATGGCCTGTAAACCTGAAGTGCCCATTGTAAGGAAGTGGGTCTATTTCAGTATAGCCCTTTGCCAGGGCAGCCAAAAATTGGGAGGCTCCACATTGTCCCTGGATAGAGACGTGCATGATGGCCTGTAAACCTGAAGTGCCCATTGTAAGGAAGTGGGTCTATTTTAGTATAGCCCTTTGCCAGGGCAGCCAAAAATTGGGAGGCTCCACATTGTCCCTGGATAGAGACGTGCATGATGGCCTGTAAACCTGAAGTGCCCATTGTAAGGAAGTGGGTCTATTTCAGTATAGCCCTTTGCCAGGGCAGCCAAAAATTGGGAGGCTCCACATTGTCCCTGGATAGAGACGTGCATGATGGCCTGTAAACCTGAAGTGCCCATTGTAAGGAAGTGGGTCTATTTCAGTATAGCCCTTTGCCAGGGCAGCCAAAAATTGGGAGGCTCCACATTGTCCCTGGATAGAGACGTGCATGATGGCCTGTAAACCTGAAGTGCCCATTGTAAGGAAGTGGGTCTATTTTAGTATAGCCCTTTGCCAGGGCAGCCAAAAATTGGGAGGCTCCACATTGTCCCTGGATAGAGACGTGCATGATGGCCTGTAAACCTGAAGTGCCCATTGTAAGGAAGTGGGTCTATTTCAGTATAGAAATTTGCCAGGGCAGCCAAAAATTGGGAGGCTCCACATTGTCCCTGGATAGAGACGTGCATGATGGCCTGTAAACCTGAAGTGCCCATTGTAAGGAAGTGGGTCTATTTCAGTATAGCCCTTTGCCAGGGCAGCCAAAAATTGGGAGGCTCCACATTGTCCCTGGATAGAGACGTGCATGATGGCCTGTAAACCTGAAGTGCCCATTGTAAGGAAGTGGGTCTATTTTAGTATAGCCCTTTGCCAGGGCAGCCAAAAATTGGGAGGCTCCACATTGTCCCTGGATAGAGACGTGCATGATGGCCTGTAAACCTGAAGTGCCCATTGTAAGGAAGTGGGTCTATTTCAGTATAGCCCTTTGCCAGGGCAGCCAAAAATTGGGAGGCTCCACATTGTCCCTGGATAGAGACGTGCATGATGGCCTGTAAACCTGAAGTGCCCATTGTAAGGAAGTGGGTCTATTTCAGTATAGCCCTTTGCCAGGGCAGCCAAAAATTGGGAGGCTCCACATTGTCCCTGGATAGAGACGTGCATGATGGCCTGTAAACCTGAAGTGCCCATTGTAAGGAAGTGGGTCTATTTCAGTATAGCCCTTTGCCAGGGCAGCCAAAAATTGGGAGGCTCCACATTGTCCCTGGATAGAGACGTGCATGATGGCCTGTAAACCTGAAGTGCCCATTGTAAGGAAGTGGGTCTATTTCAGTATAGCCCTTTGCCAGGGCAGCCAAAAATTGGGAGGCTCCACATTGTCCCTGGATAGAGACGTGCATGATGGCCTGTAAACCTGAAGTGCCCATTGTAAGGAAGTGGGTCTATTTTAGTATAGCCCTTTGCCAGGGCAGCCAAAAATTGGGAGGCTCCACATTGTCCCTGGATAGAGACGTGCATGAGGGCCTCAAAACATTGTTCCCATTGCAAAGGAGCGGGTCTCCTGTCGTTGTAATGTCCATTCTGCAAAGAATGGGCGAAAAAATTTACCACTGGGGGTATACCTGAAACAAAGACCTAACTATTGTAACGGTCATCATGATGGCGCATGAGGAGAAGGAGGAGCAGTCCAGCGATTATCCAAAGTCGAGAAGTGTACCCATGGGTGAGTGGAGGTACATGGCAAACTTTAAACTCCGCTCTCATTTGCTGGTGGTGTGGTGAAGTCTGGCCCAATCCAACCCTTGTTCATCTTTATCAGAGTCAGCCTGTCAGCATTTTCAGTTGACAGGCGGGTGCGTTTATCTGTAATGATTCCACCTGCGGCACTAAAAACACGCTCTGACAAAACGCTAGCAGCAGGGCAGGCCAGGACTTCCAAGGCGTAGAGAGCCAATTCATGCCACGTGTCCAGCTTGGATACCCAATAATTGTAAGGCACAGAGGAATGTCGGAGTACAGTTGTTCGATCTGCAAGGTACTCCTTCAGCATCTGGGCAAACTTAGGATTTCTTGTGGCACTACCCCGCACCTCAGGGGCTGTGGTACGTGAGGGGCTGAGAAAACTGTCCCACATCTTAAAGACTGTTCCCCTACCTCTGGCGGATTGGACTTGTGCCTCTCTCGGCTGTACGCCTCGGTTGTCCACTGATTCCTGACCTATGCCGCTAGCGTTTTGTGAGGGGAATGCTTTGCCTACTTCCGTGAGTATGGCCTTCCGAAACAGCTGCATTTTGGTTGACCTCTCCTCCACGGGAATAAGAGACAAAAAGTTCTCCTTGTAGCGTGGGTCTAACAGTGTTACCAACCAGTAATGATTGTCGGCCAAGATGTTCTTAACGCGAGGGTCACGAGACAGGCAGCTTACCATAAAGTCAGCCATGTGCGCCAGACTCTTAACAGCCAGGACTTCAGTAGCCTGACCAACAAGATGACTGAACATGCTGTCCTCCTCCTCCTCCTCCTCCTCCTCATCTACCCTGTCCTCTGGCCAGCCACGCTGAATCGAGGATATGACTGGTGTGCATGTCATATCCTCAATTTGGCCGGAGAGTTGCTCCATGTCTTCATCCTCCTCCTCGTCATAGTCCTCCACTGCACGTTGTGATGAGACGAGGCTGGGCTGTGTGTTATCACCCACACCCACTACTGTTTCTTGCTGCAACTCATCGCGCTCCGCCTGCAATGCATCATGTTTGTTTTTCAGCAGGGACCGTTTTAGAAGGCAGAGTAGCGGTATGGTGACGCTAATAATGGCGTCATCACCACTCACCATCTTGGTGGAGTCCTCAAAGTTTTGGAGGATGGTACATAGGTCTGACATCCATCTCCACTCCTCAGGTGTTATGTGTGGAGTTTGACCCATTTCCCGACGGCTTAGGTGATGCAGGTACTCAACAACTGCCCTCTTCTGCTCACATATCCTGACCAACATGTGCAGAGTTGAATTCCAACGCGTGGGGACATCACACACCAGTCTGTGAGCCGGAAGATGCAAACTGCGCTGAAAGCCGGCAAGGCCGGCTGAAGCAGTAGGTGACTTTCGAAAATGTGCAGACAGGCGGCGAACTTTTACCAGCAGATCAGACAGCTCTGGGTATGACTTTATAAACCGCTGAACCACGAGGTTGAGCACATGGGCCACGCATGGAACATGTGTCAGCTGGCCTCGCCTCAAAGCCGCCACCAGGTTCCGGCCATTGTCACAAACGACCTTTCCTGGCTTTAGGTTCAGAGGTGTGAGCCAGTGATCTGCCTGCTGTTTCAGAGCTGTCCACAGCTCTTCTGCATTGTGGGGTTTCTCACCTATGCAGATTAGCTTCAGCACAGCCTGTTGCCGCTTCGCCGAGGCAGTGCTGCAGTGCTTCCAGCTTGTGACTGGTGTGGAGGGCACAGTGGATGAGGATGCGCAGGAGGAGGAGGAGGCTGAAGAGCATGACATTCCGGAGCTGTAGAGTGTGGGTGAAACACTGACTGAGGTAGGGCCTGCAAACCTTGGTGTGGGAAGGACGTGTTCCGTCCCTCGCTCAGACTGGGTCCCAGCTTCCACAATATTAACCCAGTGTGCCGTCAACGAGATGTAGCGGCCTTGCCCACAAGCACTTGTCCACGTGTCTGTGGTTAGGTGGACCTTGGGTGAAACAGCGTTGTTCAGGGCACGTGTGATGTTTTGTGACACGTGGTTATGCAACGCGGGGACGGCACACCGGGAGAAATAGTGGCGGCTGGGGACCGAGTAACGTGGGACAGCTGCCGCCATCAGGTCACGGAATGCTTCTGTCTCCACCAGCCTAAAAGGCAACATTTCCAGCGCAAGCAGTCGCGAAATGTTAGCATTTAGAACTGTGGCATGTGGGGTGTTGGCAGTGTATTTGCGCCTGCGTTCAAAGGTTTGCTGAATGGATAACTGAACGCTGCGCTGGGACAAGGACGTGCTTGATGATGGTGTTCTTTCTGCGTAGGCAACTGCAGGTGCAGGAGTGGAGGAGGCTTGTTCGCAGGCAGCATGGACAGAGGATTGGCTCGCATGCACAACCAGCGAAGACGTAGCAGTGACATCAGCAAGCACTGCTCCTCGACTCTGTTGTACTTCCCACAAAGTCGGGTGCTTGGCTGACATGTGCCTGATCATGCTGGTGGTGGTCAGGCTGCTAGTTTTGGTACCCCTGCTGATGCTGGCACGGCAGGTGTTGCAAATGGCCTTTTTTGAATCATCTGGATCCAACTTAAAAAACTGCCAGACTCGTGAAGACCTAACATTTGTACAGGCACCTTGTGTCGTCGTGTTGTTCCGGGGAACGGTTGCCTGACTTCTGCCTGGGGCCACCACCCTGCTTCTTACTGCCTGTTGTGATGCTACGCCTCCCTCCCCCTGTGCACTGCTGTCCTCGCTCTGCATATCCTCCTGCCAGGTTGGGTCAGTTACTGGATCATCCACCACGTCGTCTTCCTCTTCCGCACCCTGCTCCTCCTCCTGACTTGCTGACAATTGTGTCTCATCATCGTCCACCACTTGTTGAGACACGTTGCCAACTTCGTGAGAACGTGGCTGCTCAAATATTTGGCCATCTGTACAGACGATCTCCTCATGACCCACTTCAATATGAGCTGGCGAGAGGCCAGAATGTGTGAATGGAAACGTGAACAGCTCTTCCGAGTGTCCAAGTGTGGGATCATTAATGTCCGAGGAGGACGTGTACTCAGCCTGGTGGTAGGAAGGAGGATCAGGTTCAGAAATGTGCGGTGCAGTATCACGGCTACTGACACTTGACCGTGTGGAAGACAGAGTGTTTGTGGTGGTGCCAATCTGACTGGAAGCATTATCCGCTATCCAACTAACAACCTGTTGACACTGGTCTTGGTTCAAGAGCGGTGTACTGCTGCGGGCCCCAAGAATTTGGGACAGGACGTGCGAGCGACTAGATGTGGCCCTTTGTTGTGGCGAAATTAGAGCTTGCCCACGACCTCGGCCTCTGCCTGCACCACCATCACGTCCACTTCCTTGTTCCTTGCCAATGCCCCTGCGCATTTTGCAATGCTGTGCACTGCTGACGTGTATATTCACTACTTGTGCGTTATATCAAAGTTTCTGGAAATTGCACACAAGTGCACCTGTACGCTGCCACCGACAGGCACACACGTGCGGTTTTTAAATGCAAGCACGGACGCACTAAGAACCTAACACAGGTTTTAGGAGCAAAAATTAAGAACTCTGACACTATCAGCCACTGCTGACTGACGTGTATTATACACTACACTTGTGCGTTATATAATAGTTTGGTAAAAACGCACACCAGTGCACCTGTACGCTGCCACCAACAGGCACACACGTGCGGTTTTAAAAACCAAGCACGGACGCAATAATAACCTAACACAGGTTTTAGGAGCAAAAATTAAGAACTCTGACACTATCAGCCACTGCTGACTGACGTGTATTATACACTACACTTGTGCGTTATATAATAGTTTGGTAAAAACGCACACCAGTGCACCTGTACGCTGCCACCAACAGGCACACACGTGCGGTTTTAAAAACCAAGCACGGACGCAATAATAACCTAACACAGGTTTTAGGAGTAAAAATTAAGAACTCTGACACTATCAGCCACTGCTGACTGACGTGTATTATACACTACACTTGTGCGTTATATAATAGTTTGGTAAACGCACACCAGTGCACCTGTACGCTGCCACCAACAGGCACACACGTGCGGTTTTAAAAACCAAGCACGGACGCAATAATAACCTAACACAGGTTTTAGGAGCAAAAATTAAGAACTCTGACACTATCAGCCACTGCTGACTGACGTGTATTATACACTACACTTGTGCGTTATATAATAGTTTGGTAAAAACGCACACCAGTGCACCTGTACGCTGCCACCAACAGGCACACACGTGCGGTTTTAAAAACCAAGCACGGACGCAATAATAACCTAACACAGGTTTTAGGAGCAAAAATTAAGAACTCTGACACTATCAGCCACTGCTGACTGACGTGTATTATACACTACACTTGTGCGTTATATAATAGTTTGGTAAACGCACACCAGTGCACCTGTACGCTGCCACCAACAGGCACACACGTGCGGTTTTAAAAACCAAGCACGGACGCAATAATAACCTAACAGGTTTTTTTGGGGAGCGACAATTACAGACAAGTCAGACACTATCTGGACTGTTTTACACTGTGTACACCAGCCCCAGATATGAAGGCTGGTATACGGTCACCACTACCCTGCCTGCCTGCCTGCCTGTATACTGCTACAATAGTCCTGACAAGGACTCTTTTGGTCACTAGCCTGTATTCAGACCTGGCTATACCCTGCCTGTATATAGCAACAATAGTCCTGAGAAGGACTCTGCTACTGTACTCCGACCTGGCTATACCCTGCCTGCCTGTATACAACTAGAATAGTCCTGAGAAGGACTTTTGGTCACACTGTTTGCAGCCCTGCAACTGAAAAAGCTATAAAGGGCCGCAAAGCTTTCCCTGAATCAGCGACACTCTCCCTACACTCACTGTCAGAATAGCTGTGAGCAGAGCACAGCGCGCCGGCCGATATAAAGGCTCGGTGACGCTGTGCAGGCCGGCCTATCACTGCAATTCCACAACTAACAGGGCTGTGGCATTGCAGTGGTCTGCCAGCCAATCCCTGCATGAGGGCTGGCTCTCAAAAGAGCGCCAACATGCAGAAATGAAGACCACGAGTAAAGCACGAGTATCGCGAGATTACTCGGTCCCCGCCGAGCAGCCCGAGTACAGCGATACTCGTGCGAGTACCGAGTAGTTACAAGCATGCTCGCTCATCACTAGTAGCAAGCTGTTCAGTTTCCGCTCTGCCTCTTTCAGCAGCTCCTCTCCCAGCAGCAGGCTTGTGGCTTCCTTTCTGTCCCGACGTCTCTGGACGCTTCCGCTCCCTTCACAAGCGAGGTCAGAACTCTGCAGGGGATCTCTGGGTAGCCACACCTCTTCGTGGGCGGTAACTTCTTCCAGCGCGGGCTGCTGTTGTTTTTCAGCGCGCTTTTCATGGTGGCAATATGGCGGCGCTTCCAATTTTTCAAGCGGACCGCCCAGGCACATGGTCACCTGTCTGAACAGGTCTAGTCCTTATCCTGTTCGTGACGCCAGATGTGAAGCCCCACAGGTGTTGTGTCGGTGCATTACCTTCAGGGACTCCACTCGGCTGGATCTGGTCACAGGTAGGAGATCTTCTTCTTTGTCGTGACGCCACTCTCAGTATTGCGGCCAGTAGGGACCGCCACTGCAGGTTGAGGGTCGCCTGGGGCTGATGGTATGTGCAGTTAGTTGGAATAGCCTCCTGAGAGTGAGGCAAGCCCCAGGGCCCGATGTAGGTGCGTAGTACCACAAGGCGCAGAATAACTCCACACAGGCAGAATGTCTTTCAGGGTTTTTACTCACTTCAGGTGGCAGGGTGAGTAACCCGGGCGTAGCTGGGATGAACCAGGCGGGAACCAGGTGTCCTTCAGGCTGACTTGTGAGGGTGACTACTAACTCGCCTTCCTTAGCCCTTTTTGGTTTGGGGTGACCCCGACTTTTAGTCCCTATGGGGGTCACCCAGGGAAGTTGCTGAAGCCTCACTCCCCTTCGTTTGCCGTGTGCTTGTTCCCCGGACCAGGCCACTCCAGCCTCTTGCCTCCTATGACCTATGGGCCCTAACTTGTGGTTACGTGGCTGCGGCTTTTGTAGTGTTGTGGTGTGGGCTTTGAGAGCCCCACACCGGCAGGTTTAGCAAAAGAAAGCTGGATCTATCTCCGCTTCGGGATCTGCCGCCCGTTTGGGCCTGGTACTCCCTAGCAGTCTCCTTACTTCCCACTATGTGCTCTCTCTTTAGCTGGAGATGGGTTTCGGGTAGCACTCCTAGTTGACCGTTCTCCCCCGTCGGTAGCCACTGCGCGGACGCTGTCAGACTCCAGCAGCCCAGGGGAAGGGGTCAGCTCCTCTCGGAGCTCCCTGGACTCTGCTCTGAACTGGCTCACTGCTCCTCCTCTCCTGTTCTTGCCTACGCCACCTAGCAACCAGATTCTCTTACCACACCCCTTGAGAGGAGATGGAGGCTTTTGGCCCCCTCCACTATTCCAGTGAAGGTCAAGGCTTTTCCCCCTCCTGGGATCCCCAGGGGTCCTCTCATGGGTACATGTGTGAGAGCTGATTACTATGCGCCTGTGTACCACACCCCAGTCAGCCTTCTGGATTACCTGTATTGTACTGTCCCCAGCATGGGTGCAGTACTCAGTGGTGCCTGACCAGGTCAGGGGCGCCACATAAGCCCACCTCTATAACCTCACGTCACCTTAGGGGATTTGGGGCTATTATTAGGTGGCAGATGTTCCTATGCAAGAAAGTATCAAAATAATACTTGCCCCATGGTTGAAAGCTTGTATATAATCATGTATAGATACAATGCTCAGGTGCAGATAATGAAGGTGGCGGCTCCATTCACTCTCACCATGGAGGACGGAGCTGTTTTCTCCCGTCTTTGTTTGAAGAAATCATTATTTTGAGATTAATACGTTACTCCCAAGCAGCTGGCGCTTATAATTCTCTGCAGAGCAGACGATCGAGGATATGATCAATGCTTTTCTTATCCGACATAGAAAAATTAGAGGATAATAATATCTCTACACTTCCTTTTCAGCTCATGAATAGAAGTGAGATTGTAAAGCTTTGGAAGGAATACGTGAGGTTTTATGCATTTTTTGGAAACTGTTTATTTTCCAGAGGTCATAAGTCAGATATTCTATTTTGTTTTGTTTGTTTGCTTTTTGACATGCGAGGACCGTCTCACCTAAAGTGCACCAATCCCCAGGATTTTCCTATATAACCTAAAGCCAGTGCTATACTGGCACTATGAGACTGAGTCTATACATACAGTGCTATACTGGCCCTATCAGGCTGATTCAATACATACAGTGCTATACTGGCACTATGAGACTGAGTCTATACATACAGTGCTATACTGGCCCTATCAGGCTGATTCTATACATACAGTGCTATACTGGCACTATGAGACTGAGTCTATACATACAGTGCTATACTGGCCCTATCAGGCTGATTCAATACATACAGTGCTATACTGGCACTATGAGACTGAGTCTATACATACAGTGCTATACTGGCCCTATCAGGCTGATTCAATACATACAGTGCTATACTAGCACTATCAGACTGAGTCTATAGATACAGTGCTATACTGGCCCTATCAGGCTGAGTCTATACATACAGTGCTATACTGGCACTATCAGGCTGAGTTTATACATACAGTGCTATACTGGCACTATCAGGCTGATTCTATACATACAGTGCTATACTGGCGCTATCAGGCTGATTCTATACATACAGTGCTATACTGACCCTATCATGCTGACTCTATACATACAGTGCTATACTGCCATTATCAGACTGATTCTATACATACAGTGCTATACTGGCACTATCAGACTGATTCTATATATACAGTGCTATACTGGCCCTATCAGGCTGATTCTATACATACAGTGCTATACTGGCCCTATCATGCTGATTCTATACATACAGTGCTATATTGGCCCTATCAGGCTGATTCTATGCATACAGTGCTATACTGACACTATCAGACTGATTCTATACATACAGTGCTATACTGGCCCTATCAGGCTGAGTCTATACATACAGTGCTATACTGGCACTATCAGGCTGATTCTATACATACAGTGCTATACTGGCATTATCAGGCTGATTCTATACATACAGTGCTATACTGCCATTATCAGGCTGATTCTATACATACAGTGCTATACTGGCACTATCAGGCTGATTCTATACATACAGTGCTATACTGGCCCTATCATGCTGATTCTATACATACAGTGCTATACTGGCATTATCAGACTGATTCTATACATACAGTGCTATACTGGCACTATCAGACTGATTCTATATATACAGTGCTATACTGGCCCTATCATGCTGATTCTATACATACAGTGCTATACTGGTACTATCAGACTGATTCTATACATACAGTGCTATACTGGCCCTATCATGCTGATTCTATACATACAGTGCTATACTGGTACTATCAGACTGATTCTATACATACAGTGCTATACTGGTACTATCATGCTGATTCTATACATACAGTGCTATACTGGCCCTATCAGGCTGATTCTATACATACAGTGCTATACTGACACTATCAGACTGATTCTATACATACAGTGCTATACTGGCACTATCAGGCTGATTCTATACATACAGTGCTATACTGGCCCTATCATGCTGATTCTATACATACAGTGCTATACTGGCACTATCAGGCTGATTCTATACATACAGCGCTATACTGGTACTATCATGCTGATTCTATACATACAGTGCTATACTGGCACTATCAGACTGATTCTATACATACAGTGCTATACTGGCACTATCATGCTGATTCTATACATACAGTGCTATACTGGCACTATCAGGCTGATTCTATACATACAGTGCTATACTGGCCCTATCAGGCTTATTCTATACATACAGTGCTATACTGACACTATCAGACTGATTCTATACATACAGTGCTATACTGGCACTATCAGGCTGATTCTATACATACAGTGCTATACTGGCCCTATCATGCTGATTCTATACATACAGTGCTATACTGGCCCTATCATGCTGATTCTATACATACAGTGCTATACTGGCACTATCAGGCTGATTCTATACATACAGTGCTATACTGGCACTATCAGGCTGATTCTATACATACAGTGCTATACTGGCACTATCAGGCTGATTCTATACATACAGTGCTATACTGGCACTATCAGACTGATTCTATACATACAGTGCTATATTGGTGCTATCAGGCTGATTCTATACATACAGTGCTATACTGGCACTATCAGGCTGATTCTATACATACAGTGCTATACTGGCCCTATCATGCTTGTTCTATACATACAGTGCTATACTGGCCCTATCAGGCTGATTCTATACATACAGTGCTATACTGGCACTATCAGGCTGATTCTATACATACAGTGCTATACTGGCACTATCAGACTGATTCTATACATACAGTGCTATATTGGTGCTATCAGGCTGATTCTATACATACAGTGCCATACTGGCACTATCAGACTGATTCTATACATACAGTGCTATACTGGCACTATCAGGCTGATTCTATACATACAGTGCTATATTGGCACTATCAGACTGATTCTATACATACAGTGCTATACTGGCCCTATCATGCTGATTCTATACATACAGTGCTATACTGGCACTATCAGGCTGATTCTATACATACAGCGCTATACTGGTACTATCATGCTGATTCTATACATACAGTGCTATACTGGCACTATCAGACTGATTCTATACATACAGTGCTATACTGGCACTATCATGCTGATTCTATACATACAGTGCTATACTGGCACTATCAGGCTGATTCTATACATACAGTGCTATACTGGCCCTATCAGGCTTATTCTATACATACAGTGCTATACTGACACTATCAGACTGATTCTATACATACAGTGCTATACTGGCACTATCAGGCTGATTCTATACATACAGTGCTATACTGGCCCTATCATGCTGATTCTATACATACAGTGCTATACTGGCCCTATCATGCTGATTCTATACATACAGTGCTATACTGGCACTATCAGGCTGATTCTATACATACAGTGCTATACTGGCACTATCAGGCTGATTCTTTACATACAGTGCTATACTGGCCCTATCATGCTGATTCTATACATACAGTGCTATACTGGCACTATCAGACTGATTCTATACATACAGTGCTATACTGGCCCTATCATGCTGATTCTATACATACAGTGCTATACTGGCACTATCAGGCTGATTCTATACATACAGTGCTATACTGGCCCTATCATGCTTGTTCTATACATACAGTGCTATACTGGCCCTATCAGGCTGATTCTATACATACAGTGCTATACTGGCACTATCAGGCTGATTCTATACATACAGTGCTATACTGGCACTATCAGACTGATTCTATACATACAGTGCTATATTGGTGCTATCAGGCTGATTCTATACATACAGTGCCATACTGGCACTATCAGACTGATTCTATACATACAGTGCTATACTGGCACTATCAGGCTGATTCTATACATACAGTGCTATATTGGCACTATCAGACTGATTCTATACATACAGTGCTATACTGGCACTATCAGACTGATTCTATACATACAGTGCTATATTGGCACTATCAGACTGATTCTATACATACAGTGCTATATTGGCACTATCAGACTGATTCTATACATACAGTGCTATATTGGCACTATCAGACTGATTCTATACATACCTTTAGTTGTCAGCTAGAATGTAATATTTTAGAAACACAAGCAAGTAAAGTTTGCAAAATCAGCAGCTTTTTGATTGGCAGCAGCTGCCGATCAGCTAACACAATAGCATAAATAGTTGCACACCAGTCAAAATGTATATGGGAATGATGAAAAGCAAAACTGCTATGGGAATATTAGACTGAAAAATACAATGAGCTATCTGAAAAAGTGAAAAAACATGAAAAATGGAATATGCATAAATGCTATGAATAATAGGAATATAAGAGTTCAAATCCCACCAAGGACAACATCTGCAAGGAGTTTGTATGTTCTCCCCGTGTTTGTGTGGGTTTCCTCCGGGTACTCCGGTTTCCTCCCAGACTCCAAAAACATACTGATACGGAATTTAGATTGTGAGCCCCAATGGGGACAGTATGACCAATGTATGTAAAGCGCTGTGGAATTAATAGCACTATATAAATGAATAAATTATTATTATTATTATTATTATTATAAGAGATGTTTAGCCATTGTATTGATCAATGCAAAAAAGCCCGAAACCAACGCCAAGGTAATCTCTATTTTTGGGGTCCCTAGCCTATATGTAACCTCACCTGCAGTTAAAGTCCTATTATTCATAGCAGTTATGCATATTCCATTTTTCATGTTTTTTCACTTTTTCAGATAGTTCAGTCTAGTATTCCCATAGCAGTTTTGCTTTTCATCATTCCCATATACATTGTGACTTGTGTGCAACTCTTTATCCTATTGTATAGTTATGTTTTTGAGTCTTGCACCATGTTCCCACCATTGCCAATCAGCTAATAGCTGGGGTGGGTTTTTATAGTGTTTTCCCGCACCATGCCTGCCCATCTTTCCTTATCTGTTATTTATGCTAATTCTATTATAGAAATGTTTTACTAAGTGGCTAGAAGGACCATTGCTGATGTCATAATTATGTGACCATAAGGGACGGGGCCTCACCCAACAGAAAAATAATGTTGCTTCCTGGTATCAGCTATGTTGGCAGAGACCCCACCCCTTCTAGTCACATGGCTATGATATCAGCACAGGTACTTCTAGCCACTTAGTAAAACACTTCTATAATATAATTAGCATAAATAACAAATAGAGGGTGGAACAACCGGCAGGGGGCGGGAATCACTATCAAAACCCATCCCAGCTATTAGCTGATCGGCAGCTGCTGCCAATCAAAAATCTGCTCATTTTACAAACTTTATTTGCTTGTGTTTCTAAAGCATTACATTCTAGCTGACAACTAAAAGTATGAATAGAATCAGCATGATAATGCGATAATATAACTGGCTTTAGGTTATATAGGAAAATCCTGGTGATTGGTGGTCTTTAAAGGGAATCTGTCAGCAGGTTTTTGCTACCTCATCTGAGAGCAGTATAATGTAGGCAAAGAAATGCTGAATCCAATGGTGTATCACTTAGATTACTGGCTGCAGCAGTTCTGACACAATCTGCATTTTTAGCTTTACTCATGTAGCTGAGCCCATTGAGCTGTCCCGCCCACACCAGGCTCTCTGTAGAGATTATACACTGACAGTGAGGTGTCAATCACAGGAAATGATAATCACCAAATGATAAAGCTTTTAGTTTAAGTAAATAACAGCACAGAGTCTGATAAGAGAAGCACAGTTGATTTTTGTATTTTAACCCCTACAGCATGCTGCCTTCAGCTTACATAGCACAAACCTGCTGACAGATTCCCTTTAAGTGACAGATCAGCCTTGTGATGATTCAGCTAATATGTAGTTAGGGTGATGCTCCCTAATAGAAATGTAGTGTGTCTATAGGTGATAGATGCATACTCATTCACACTCATTTAGAGGTCTGACTGCAGGGATATCATCAATTCCAAGAACAGGGTCCAAAAATTAGAATAAAAAAATAGTTTTTTTTGGTGTTAAACGTGAGGTAGTGTGTATTCACTATGGATCTTAGTGAGTATGAGTGTGCACCACTTACATAAACAGTGAAATGAGTGGTTGTAATTAGTGATGAGCGAGCACTACCAATCCCGAGAATGGGGGTCCTATGTCACCATTGTAAAAGAAGCAGCAGTGGCCATCCATCACTAGTAATTCGCTAGTACGACCATGCTCGAAACTAACAGGACGGATGCTCAGACAGGCGCGACTCAAGTACCAATTAAAATGGAAGTCAATGGGAAAGTCAAGCATTTTTTCGGAAGATCTTCCGAAAAAATGCTTGACTTTTCCATTGACGTCCATTATGCTCAATACTCAAGTTGACCCCATTCAGGCATACGACCTGTTCGTGTCAACAACAGAGCACCCGAGCATGGTAGTGCCTGCTAATTACTAGTGGTAATGAATGGCCACAACTGCTCATTTTACAATGGTGATATAGGACCCCATTCTCTGGATTGTTGGATATATCAGACCTCAACTGATCATGCATTTATTCCCTTATTGTATGGATAGGTAATAATTGGTGTTGGTAGCATGACCCCGCAGAGGTGTAGATGGGATTGCCTTCACAAGAGTAGACAAAGATTTTTTTGAAGCCTTACCCCTGTATCTGAATATCTTGGTGTAAATCTTGGCATGCAGCATTCAGGGCATATTTCCCACAGGCAATTCGTCCCTCCAGCAGCAGTCCACTCCTTTTGAATCTCCGCCGAATTATTGACTGGCCTTTTCTTAAAGGGAACCTATGCACCAGTAACCAGAATATGGGTACATATTGCTAATCCCTGCCTAACCGTCACTGTATACACTAGCATAGATAAAGAGATCTTTAGTAAAAGTGTCGTATACTAATAAGCGAGTGGACTAGTCCCAGGGGCATTAGTTCCCTTGCTAGTCGGCTGCATTAGCATGTTAGAAAACCCCTGTGGGCGTGCTAACGTGCTAATGAATGCGCAGCGTCAGAGGATGATCTTACCTCTCCGGTGCCATCGCTGCCTGATGCTGGATTTCAGCTCAGTGCGCATGATCCCAGAGTTTCATTACTGAGCATGCTCTACCAGAACCTCGCCACTCATACTCTCTGGATCTGCAGTTGTGCTCTTGGCTTGTGTTTGTGCTCATGTTCTTGACCCCGGACTGTTATTTCACCCCTCACTGCCTGCTCCCTGTTCCTGACATTACCTCCTGGCTTCTGACCTCGGACCATTACCTGACCACGTCTCTGTCTGCTCCCTGAATCTAAAACGTACTCTCCTGGAATTCTGACCCTCGGCATGTGACTTGACTACATTTCTTCTCACTCCCTGTGTCCTGACGTGTCCTCCTGTTACCTGACCCCGGCTTGTCAGACTACCCTTCCGTCTATACTATCTGTAAGTAGTGACTAATATCACGTATATAAACCCCAACGGTCCCCAAGTCCCCACCCCCTTATTGGTGTCACCTCCCCCCTAACCAAAGTCATGCCGGCCTCCACACACACCAGGGGTGATATTCCAGCCTTATACTGGTCTTTTAGAAAGGCTGCGTATACTATAAAGCACAGCTGGCCACCTATCCACATACAGTAGATGCCATTACAAAGACATTGGCTCAAATTTATAAGAATAGTGTTTCTTATGCCAGTCTATACAAAAATTTAATCTTCTCCAAGCAAAATGACAGGGCATAGCTTTTAGTTAATTTAGTGTGTGTCGCCCAGGGTTATGGAGTACTCGGTTCCGGGCAGTGTATAACTGGGGAAGGTCACTTTGGTGGCCATTACCCAGTTCCGTGCCCTGGGCCCTTTTTGTAAAGCTGGGTATTTACAGGGGATTAGAATAATGTTCACACGTGACACCACTGTTGCGGCTATGTGTATGGAGCCGCCACAGCACAATGTCCACCACTGGGGCTGGTGTTAATGGCAGCCTGGATGGTAGGCCCTCCACAAGCAGGGCCGGGCCCCAGAGGGTAGGTGTAATGATGGCTGTCGGAAGAAGGTAGTCCACACAAGAGTTCAATGCAACTGGTTCTTTACTCACTTTTTGGTGGTAACTGGTCACCTGAGGCCGGCTGGTTTCACCTTCAGGTCCCCGTCGTCCCAGTGACAGTTTAGTAATCTGGTGCCTTCTTCCCCTGCACCTGTCTCTGGTTGGTGGGTTCCCTTCCGGTGGTGTTTCTTTCCACTGCTGTCCATATGACGGTAGCGTGAACCTTGTGGGGTTGGAGTCTCTGGTCCTGTCCCCGATTCTCTCTTTGCTACTGAGTCTCAGATTTTTAAGATCAGCGGGGATCCTTGATGCTCCCCTCACTGAGCAGGTGTTATCAGGTCTGCCTAGAGCTTATGCCTGACCTAGGGTCCTGTACCCCGTTGGTGAGTAGTTCCGGGAGTACTCCACCGGCAACTACCCTCTTGGGCACCAGGTTACTGTTCACTCCAAGTCAGTGCGTCTCTTGACGTCCACCTTCGCTGCTAGACTCCTCTGTTCTCACTGTCCACTGTCTGCCCCTTCCACCTGGTCAACTAGTGGACTGGAATGGCTCCACCTCTAGGCGGCCATCCATTGGTCCGACCCTAGCTTTCTACCATTCTATGGGGGATTTTTGGGGAAAAACGGATTTTGTGAAGTGTTTGGGTGTGACCGGCACTGGTCTTCCAGGGCCCTAGGGGGTAGGCCCTGCATCCTGGTGAGGTTGCAGAACCTTGTAGCTCCCTGATGGCTTCAGGGGCGCTGCAAGTGCATTTTGGACTAAAAAGTAAAATAAAATATGTGTAGTTGGCAAATGAAAACTATCTAGATCAGCTAGAAAATGTGCCCACTTTATTGTCTTTACTATTGAGGGCTGCACCCTTCCTGTAAACCACAATCACTTTTTTGACAGACACAAGTCTAAAAAGTGCACGGAAAAGAGAGAATTTTTGTACAATTTATTACTTTTTTTTTACATCTATTTTTGTTAAAAATTGGACATTCAGCAATGGGCAGCATTCAACCACCAAGCGGTCTCACCTATTATTCCCAGTCAGGCAATGATATGGTGAACTGGAGGATCTTGCGCCATCCTTCCTACTTACCAACATATTCCTGCATAGCATTGTATGTGGTTTTACCTGTACCAACTTCAATTCTTGATCTATATTTATGCACAGAATTAGAGATGGTGTACCTGGAAATCATAATCCAATGTTGTGATTCAAAAAATAAACAAAAGTGGAAGGGTGGCATGAAAAGTCAAAAAACTCAGCTTAGGCTTTTGATCTACACTGTGCGATTGTGACGCCCTGGACTAGTCAGGTCGTCACAGGGTTCTGCACAATCTTTCTCTCCCCATACAGGGCTCAACCCCCCATGGTTCTGGGTCCCCATCTTGCAGTACTGCCTCCACGAGCATTCACAAATCCTAGTTACACCTCACACCACATCCTGTCAGGCACACCAGTGGGCTGCTTAAGCTGGAATAGGGCCGCCCACCTAGGGGTCAGGCAGGGAGGTGGAAGGTGACAAGTCAGTGCAGTGGAGAGAACAGAAGTAGCTCCCAGTGAGTGAGGAGTTGGGAGTAGAAGCTCCCCGAAGTTCAGTGGTAGCCCTCGAGCAGTGAGGAACTTGAGGAAGCTGGGAGTTGGAGCTCCCAGGGGAAAGGAGACAAGGTCGCAGATGGTGGTCTGGACCCGGAGGAGTCGGAGACCCGGTCACGGGAGATTGTGACTGGGTGCTTGGCTAGGCTTAGAGGATAGCCAGCAGCTGCAGTTCAATAGCTGGGCTGGGACCTAAGGCACGACAGGGGTACACTGACCCTAGGTCGGAGAGAAGCTTAAAGCAACCCGGCAATTAACCTGCGAAGGACAGGGCCTATATGGACTGTTCCCACGAAGCTCAGAGATCGAGGGCACTAGCACAATGATCGGGATAGGGCTTTCCAAGCAAAGCAGCCCACTGAAATCCCAAGCGTGAGGTCCTGAGAGCAAGCTCCCCTTGCTACTCATAGCAGGGAGCGTGTCCCAGAAAGCTCCAAGCTGACGGGCCACAAAGGACACTCTAAAATACGGTGCCAGAAGGCAGGCACAGACCACCTGGCAGTACTGCAGGGGACGGGAGTCGGACGAGCTCCCCCAAGAGGGCAGCGGCACCCAGAGATTTGGGTTACTACGTTATCAGCGTCTGCTTTCTTGCTGAGTGAGTATCTGATTAACTCCTGCAACCAGCGAGCCTGCGCTCCCCTGCACTGTCCCCACCATCCAGGGTCCCGGGGCCTTTCCCTACCCGTGGAGGGTAACGTCATCTAGCTGCCTCACTCCATCACCCCGGGTACTCCCAACAGCAGCGGCGGTACTTCCTATTACCGTACACCACGGGTGGCGTCACGAACTATCTATATCTTCCCCTGTAAATACCCCCCTTCTTCATTTGAGTGTGGCCCCTGTTCCCCGGGTCCGGAGACCCTCGAGCCACGAGTAATCACTCCCGGATCCGAGAGCTTCGACCACTGCAGGGGCGGCACACGATAATCAAGTTTTGGATGATGCAAAAAACAACCAAGCATAATTGTTCCATATATTCTTATTGGATCTCCAAGGGCTAAAGATATAAAAAGACAGACAAAAAGTATGGTCCCATAGGGTTAGAATGCACAGCAGTCTGTATGTGTAATCTGGAGCCCCCAATAACAGCAGTCTGTATGTGTAGTCTAGAGACATCAATAACTGCAGTCTGTATGTATAGTCTGAAGCTCTCTATAACAGCAGTCTGGATGTGCAGTCTGGAGACCCCAATAACTGCAGTCTGGATGTGCAGTCTGGAGACCCCAATAACTGCAGTCTGGATGTGTAGTCTGGAGCCCCCTATAACAGCAGTCTGGATGTGTAGTCTGGAGCCCCCTATAACAGCAGTCTGGATGTGTGGTCTGGAGCCCCCCTATAACAGCAGTCTGGATGTGTAGTCTGGAGTCCCCTATAACTGCAGTCTGGATGTATAGTCTGGAGTCCCCTATAACTGCAGTCTGGATGTGTAATCTGGAGTCCCCTATAACTGCAGTCTGGATGTGTAGTCTGGAGCCCCCTATAGCTGCAGTCTGGATATATAGTCTGGAGCCCCCTATAACTGCAGTCTGGATGTGTAAACTGGAACCCCCCTATAACTGTGTGGCGCCCCAGGACCTGGTCGCCACAACAGCATTGCCCCTCCAAAGGGTTAATGCTGAGCCTGGAGGTAATTGGGAGGTCTATTGGCCAGTAAGTGTAACATCCAACGCAGTTCTCCCTCAGACCAGTAGGGGGAGCTCTGAACCTGGAGTTTCAGGGAGCATTCCCTAAGTCTGGCCTGAGGGAGGAGTTAGTAGTCAGTCTGTAGAGAGAAGTGATAGCAAGCAGACGCAGAATAGTGCTGTCCTGTGGAACTGGGGCCTAGAGCTGGAGCAGATTGGCCCAGTGAGGCAGGAGGAGCAGAGAGGCAAAGAAGAGACTCGGACATCGGAGTCTGTGGCCACCAGGGCCTAAAATACTCCCTGGTAGCCGAATCCGAAGGGCAGGAGAGCTGCAAGCACCTGGCCCATACACAGCCCGAAGGTACAGCTGCATCATCAGGGCCCGGTGTGGACTCCAGCAGAGAAGCACCAGAGAGGGCCTGCGCAGCCTACCACAGAGGGAAAGGGACGTACAACCGGTCCCAGCAGCAAGAGGGCCATTGCTAAATCCAGATAGCAGGGTCCTATCACAGCAAGGAAAAGAACAGGAGTAGGCCTCATACTCAACTGGCCAAAACGACAGCTCAGTTACTTCCAGGCCGGCCGGAGCCCTCTACCACCTGTGACGGTCTCCCTGGACAACACTGTTGCCAAGTAAAAGAGGAGAAGGTAAAGAGACTGTTGTTTGTGCCTGTTTCTTTCATTGCCTGTCGGCCCTGCACCGTGGTTCCCACACAACACCATAGACTCTCACGAGCACCAACTGTGCCCCGGGGCACCGCTCCACCTGTGGGGAGCAGTACCACCATTGCTGCCATATCATCACCCCGGAGGCCTCATACAGCAGCGGCGGCTTAATAGCCGCATACCACAGGTGGCGTCATGAACGCAAACTTTATTAACCAAGCCACATATAAAACTGACACCCACCAGGGCCACGGAGTCGGGCCCCGCCACCACTGACGACCCCCGGACTAGTCCGGCCCGGCACCGGGTGTCCCATAGCCCTGGGGTGGGCGAGTCAATTTTGGCGTCACGAACAGGATTTTGTGCCCGGTCCCACCGGGTACTGTGCGCCTGCAGAAACTGTGCCTAAAAGACTGTGTTGCTGTTTGAAAACTGCCGCCGTCACTAGCCTCGCTGAGCGCAGGAAGAAGGGGGGCGTCCCCGAAAAAGAGCGCGAAGGGAGCACGCCATCAGAGCAGAGCGCTGTTAACCCCGCGCTACCCGGAAGAGATTTTGAAAAGTGAACGGAGCCGGGTGAGGTTCACTAAGGGGGAGGAAGATGTCCGACACAGAGGGAGAGCAGGTGGCTGTGGTAGCTCAAGACGCAGCAGCACTGGCCCATGTAATCCCAGTCGCCATCGCCCCAGCCCCCGCTGTAGCGCCGGTAATGCCGATCACAATGCCGTACATACCGGGAGCAGAATGGCTGCCGCAGTACTCCGGGGAGTCCCATACCTTGAGTGACTTCAGAGAAAGGCTGCACGACTTGTTCATAGTGTATCCGCTGACTGAGAGCCAGAAGGTGGGCATATTAATGGGGCAGCTAGCCGGCGCTGCCCAGCGTGAAGTGAAGTCCTGGCCTGATACAGATAAAGGGACAGCAACCCAGATACTGGCCAAGCTAAAGAGTACTTTCGACACCCGCACCGCAGCAGAAATAAAGATGAGATTCTTTGGGTGTAAGCAGCGGGCCACAGACAGCATAAGGGACTATGCCTTAAACTTGCAGGAGGCCCTGAAAGCAGTTAAACAGGTGGACCCAGAGAGTGTACGTGAAGAAGACAAACTCCTAACTGAGCAGTTCATAGAGGGGCTCCTGTCAGATGCCCACAGGACCCAGCTGCGTATCCTGGTCCTGCAGAACCCTGCTCTGGACTTTGCAAAGTTTAAGGACCAGGCCATCCGGGTACTGAGAGAATCTACACCGAATGACCCAGTACCCCTCCGGCCTCTTGCTATCACGTACCCAGGGGTGGTGCCTGCAACACGAGCCGCTGCAGGGGCTGAGGCGCAGTCCCTGGATAAGGATCCCACTGCAGAGCTCAGACAGCAGGTCCAGGAGCTGACCAAGACTGTGGCTGCCCTTGCCAAGACCGTGCAGTCTCTACAAGTGACCCCATCGCCTGCAAGAATCGAGTTGGCCTCCAGCCCAGATGACGTCCCATGGATGCGACGGAGGAGGATTCCGCCGACCCGAGGCAAAGACACAGACCGGTATGATTCAACGGGACAACCGATCTGCCGCCGCTGCAGCCAGGCGGGCCACATTGCAGGACACTGTCCTTTAAATGGGCCGAGCCTGGGACCAGGAGCCGACCCCCAGGTGTAAGGAAGCGCGGCTCAACCCCCAGCCGCAGCAAGTATGTGGGAGGACGACCGGTCCTTCCTATTGTGCTGGATGGGATCCCGTTGAATGCCCTCCTGGATACGGGGTCCCAGGTAACAACCATCCCTTATAAATTGTACAAGAGATATTGGGCTGATTCAGACATTGACCATGGCCCAGATGATGATTTAACAATTGTGGCCAGTAATGGTCAGCCCTTGCCTCAAATTGGGTATAAGGAAGTAACCATTAAAGTGGGGCGGGTAGAATTGCCATGTCAGGGGATGATAATTGTAGATATTGATCGCAAAGAATCTGACCCACTGCTAACCATTGGTACAAATGTGATAGAAAATTGTATTGCCGAAGTGATAGTTTTGTTGCAACAGGCGTCTGAAACCGCCAGCTCCGGGCAGCAGCGTGCCCTACAGAGGGAGATCAGAGCCCTGATGAGGAAGCAGCAGGTAGAGCTGGCCGGAGGAGAAATTGGCAGTGTGAGGGTAAGTGACCCCCTCCCTATTGCAATTCCCCCAAGAAGTGAAATGTTGATATGGTGTTGGGCAGCAATAGGTCTCAAGGGTCAAGATTACCAGGCCCTGGTGGAACCTGTGTATTCAGAAAGTAGGCCTGGTGTCCTGATAGCCAGAGGGGTAGCAGACGTCCGCAAGGGAAGAGTGCCCGTCCGCGTCCTGAATTGTGGGGAGGAGGAAGCCAAATTGCCCCGGTACGCCACTGTAGCAAAACTGTACACTGTCAGTAACAATACCATCAAAGCAGTGGAACCCTTGATCCCGTCCGACCAGGCGGAAGACAATGGCTCCAAGGGACAGCTGGAAGACTGGTGCCAAAAATTACATGTGGGCACCGACTCCACCCCCTCACACCAAAAGCATGGGGTTTACCGGGTGGTACAGGAGTACGAGCGGGTCTTCAGCAAACACCCCCTAGATTTTGGGCAGGTAAAAGGGGTTAAACATCAAATCCCCACGGGTGATCATCATCCCATTAAAGAAAGATACCGCCCTGTACCCCCAGCACAGTATCAGCGTGCCAAAGAAATGTTACGGGAAATGAAGGAGGCTGGGGCTATCAGAGATAGTTGTAGCCCCTGGGCAGCTCCACTAGTGCTCGTAAAGAAAAAAGATGGTACAATGAGAATGTGCGTAGATTACAGGCAAATTAACCGCATTACACATAAAGATACTTATCCACTACCCAGAATAGAAGAGTCACTAACAGCCTTAAAATCAGCTAATTATTTCTCCACCCTGGATCTCACCAGTGGGTATTGGCAGGTTCCCGTGGCAGAGGCGGACAAAGAGAAGACTGCATTCACGACACCAATGGGCCTCTGCGAGTTCAATTGTATGCCATTCGGGCTCTGCAACGCCCCAGGGACATTCCAAAGATTGATGGAGTGCTGCTTGGGCCACCACAACTTTGAAACCGTGCTGTTGTACCTGGATGAAGTCATAGTCTACTCCAAGACTTATGAAGACCACCTGAGGCACTTAGCAGAAGTGTTTGAGTCCTTATCGGAGTATGGCCTGAAGATAAAACCATCCAAATGTCACCTCTTGAAGCCAAAGGTACAGTACCTGGGTCATGTGGTCAGCGCAGAAGGTGTGGCACCTGATCCGGAGAAAGTCACCGTAATCAAGGACTGACCAAGACCCACCACGGTAAAGGAGGTGTGGCAGTTCCTTGGGCTGGTGGGCTACTACCGAAGGTTCATTGATGGTTTCACAAAGATAGCAGCGCCTCTTCAAGATCTCCTGGTGGGCCAGCCAAAGAAGGCTAAGAAGCAAAGCCCTCCATTTGAATGGAACAGCCAAATAGAAACATCCTGAAAGGGGCTCTCACGGGAGAAGAAATTCTGGCCTACCCTGACTACAGCCAGCCATTTGTACTGTACACAGACGCCAGCAACGTGGGACTGGGAGCAGTTCTGTCCCAGGTGCAGGGAGGCAGAGAGAAGGTGATAGCTTACGCCAGTAGGAAGCTTCGTCCCACAGAAAGGAATCCAGAAAACTACAGTTCCTTCAAGCTGGAGTTCCTCGCTATTGTTTGGACAGTAACTGAACGATTCAAGCACTATCTGGCGTCGGCCAAGTTCACCATCTTCACGGACAACAATCCGTTGACACATCTGGCAACAGCCAAGCTAGGTGCATTGGAGCAGCGATGGATGGCCCGGCTGTCTAACTTTGACTTTACTATCAAGTACCGGGCTGGCAAGAAGAATAACAATGCTGATGCGCTGTCCAGAATGCCTCACTTACCCGAGTCTGGAGAAGACCTGGACAAACTCAAAGAGATAGAGTTACCGGCTTTCCATCACCAAGGTGTTTCCCAGTGTGAGCATGCTGTAGGAGAGAAGCGCTCGAGCCAGCACGAGGTCTCGGTCAACCCATTACTCCACCATAATTGGGAAGAGACACAGAACGGTGACCCGGCCGTGCGATTGGTCAAAGAAAAGCTAGCACAAGCTGAGACCCATCTTGGCCCAGATGCTCCAGAAGAAGCCCAGCAGCTGTGGAAGGAGAGGGGACGACTGTTCACCTACCAAGGCAAGCTCTGCAAGAGATATGTCAACTGGCGAACGAATGAACTCGTCTGGCAGATAGTGGTCCCACAGAGGGATGCTCCAATGGTCCTAGCAGCTTACCTTGATAAAGCAGGACACTTCGGGTGGAAGAAGTTGGAGACTGGAGACCCTACTCCGTGATCGGTTCTACTGGGTGCACATGAGAAAGACAGTCGAGTAGTGGTGCCGAGACTGTGGTCCGTGTAACCTGAGGCGGAAAGATGGTGCCAGCCAGAGGTCTCCCCTACAGCCAATTGTCACGAAGCAGCCCCTAGAGTTGGTGGCCCTGGACCACGTGAAGTTAACACCGAGCCGGTCAGGCTATGTTTACGCCCTCACCATTGTGGACCATTACTCTCGTTTCCTGGTAGTAGTGCCTGTGAAAGACCAGACAGCCAGAACAGCAGCTAGAGCGTTTCAGGCATACTTTTGTCGACCTCACGGTTACCCTGAAAGGGTACTGACTGATCAAGGTCCTGCATTCGAGGCAGAAGTGTTCCAAGAGTTCTGTAACATGTACGGTTGTAAGAAAATCAGAACAACACCGTACCACCCCCAAACCAATGGATTGTGCGAGAAGATGAACCATGTGGTTATTGATATGCTCAAGACTCTACCTCTGGAAGAAAGAAACCAATGGCCAGAGAAGTTACCAGATCGGGTAGACCTGTATAACCATATCCCAGTAAATTCGACCAACTGCAGCCCTGCTTACCTGATGCGAGCAAGACCTGGCAAGTTACCTAGAGCTAGAGCAGCTTGGCAGGAGTAGCAGAGAGGCAGCAAAGAGACTCGGACATCGGAGTCTGTGGCCACCAGGGCTTAAAATACTCCCTGGTAGCCGAATCCGAAGGGCAGGAGAGCTGCAAGCACCTGGCCCATAAACAGCCCGAAGGTACAGCTGCAGCATCACGGCCCGGTGTGGACTCCAGCAGAGAAGCACCAGAGAGGGCCTGCGCAGCCTACCACAGAGGGAAAGGGACGTACCATCGGTCCCAGCAGCAAAGAGGGCCATTGCTGTATTCAGAGAAGCAGGGTCCTATCATAACAAAGAAAAGCACAGGAGTAGGCCTCATACTCAGCTGGCCAGAAAGATCCCCCCAAGTACTTCCAGGCCGACCGGATCCCCATCACCACCTGTGACGGTCTCCCAGGACTGGACTGTTCCTAAAGTAAAAGAGGAAAAGGTAAAGAGACTGTTGTTTGTGCCTGGTTCTTTCATTGCCTGTCGGCCCTACACCGTGTTAGCCACACAACACCATAGACTTTCACGAGCACTAACAGTGTTCCCCGGGTTCCGCTCCACCTGTGGGGAGCAGTACCACCATTGCTGCCATAACATCACCCCGGAGGCCTCACACAGCAGCGGCGGCTTAATAGCCGCAGACCACAGGTGGCGTCACGAAACATATACTTTAATTGCTCCCAAGTCAACAGTCCTATTAAAACTGACACCCACCAGGGCCACGGAGTCGGGCCCCGCCACCACTGACGTCCCCCGGACTAGTCCAGCCCGGCACCGGGTGTCCCATAGCCCTGGGGTGGGCGAGTCATCTGGATCCCTCTATAACAGCAGTCTTGATGTGTAGTCTGGAGCCCCCTATAACAGCAGTCTGGATGTGTAGTCTGGAGCCCCCTATAACTGCAGTCTGGTTGTGTGGTCTGGAGCCCCTCTATAACAGCAGTCTGGATGTGTAGTCTGGAGCCCCCTATAACTGCAGTCTGGATGTATAGTCTGGAGCCCCCTATAACTGCAGTCTGGATGTGTAATCTGGAGTCCCCTATAACTGCAGTCTGGATGTGTAATCTGGAGCCCCCTATAACTGCAGTCTGGATGTGTAATCTGGAGTCCCCTATAACTGCAGTCTGGATGTATAATCTGGAGCCCCCTATAACTGCAGTCTGGATGTATAGTCTGGAGTCCCCTATAACTGCAGTCTGGATGTGTAGTCTGGAGCCCCCTATAGCTGCAGTCTGGATATATAGTCTGGAGCCCCCTATAACTGCAGTCTGGATGTATAGTCTGGAGTCCCCTATAACTGCAGTCTGGATGTGTAGTCTGGAGTCCCCTATAACTGCAGTCTGGATGTGTGGTCTGGAGGCCCCTATAACTGCAGTCTGGATGTGTAGTCTGGAGTCCCCTATAACTGCAGTCTGGATGTGTAGTCTGGAGTCCCCTATAACTGCAGTCTGGATGTGTGGTCTGGAGGCCCCTATAACTGCAGTCTGGATGTGTAGTCTGGAGCCCCCTATAGCTGCAGTCTGGATATATAGTCTGGAGCCCCCTATAACTGCAGTCTGGATGTGTAGTCTGGAGTCCCCTATAACTGCAGTCTGGATGTGTGGTCTGGAGGCCCCTATAACTGCAGTCTGGATGTGTAGTCTGGAGTCCCCTATAACTGCAGTCTGGATGTGTAGTCTGGAGCCCCCTATAGCTGCAGTCTGGATATATAGTCTGGAGCCCCCTATAACTGCAGTCTGGATGTGTAGTCTGGAGTCCCCTATAACTGCAGTCTGGATGTGTGGTCTGGAGGCCCCTATAACTGCAGTCTGGATGTGTAGTCTGGAGTCCCCTATAACTGCAGTCTGGATGTGTAGTCTGGAGCCCCCTATAACTGCAGTCTGGATGTGTAGTCTGGAGTCCCCTATAACTGCAGTCTGGATGTGTGGTCTGGAGGCCCCTATAACTGCAGTCTAGATGTGTAGTCTGGAGTCCCCTATAACTGCAGTCTGGATGTGTAGTCTGGAGGCGCCTATAACTGCAGTCTGGATGTGTGGTCTGGAGGCCCCTATAACTGCAGTCTGGATGTGTGGTCTGGAGGCCCCTATAACTGCAGTCTGTATGTCTAGTCTGGATCCCTCTATAACAGCAGTCTGTATGTGCAGTCTGGATCCCTCTATAACAGCAGTCTTGATGTGTAGTCTGGAGCCCCCTATAACAGCAGTCTGGATGTGTAGTCTGGAGCCCCCTGTAACTGCAGTCTGGATGTGTGGTCTGGAGCCCCCCTATAACAGCAGTCTGGATGTGTAGTCTGGAGCCCCCTATAACTGCAGTCTGGAAGTGTAGTCTGGAGCCCCCTATAGCTGCAGTCTGGATATATAGTCTGGAGCCCCTTATAACTGCAGTCTGGATGTATAGTCTGGAGTCCCCTATAACTGCAGTCTGGATGTGTAAACTGGAACCCCCCTATAACTGCAGTCTGGATGTGTAATCTGGAGTCCCCTATAACTGCAGTCTGGATGTGTAGTCTGGAGCCCCCTATAGCTGCAGTCTGGATATATAGTCTGGAGCCCCCTATAACTGCAGTCTGGATGTATAGTCTGGAGTCCCCTATAACTGCAGTCTGGATTTGTAAACTGGAGCCCCCCTATAACTGCAGTCTGTATGTCTAGTCTGGATCCCTCTATAACAGCAGTCTTGATGTGTAGTCTGGAGCCCCCTATAACAGCAGTCTGGATGTGTGGCCTGGAGGCCCCTATAACTGCAGTCTGGATGTGTGGTCTGGAGGCCCCTATAACTTCAGTCTTGATGTGTAGTCTGGAACCCCCTACAACAGAAGTTTGGATGTGTAATCTGGAGCACCCTATAGCAGCAGTCTGTATGTGTAGTCTGGAGACCCCTATAACAGTAGTCTGGATGAGTAGTCTGGAGCCCCCTATAACAGGAGTCTGGAACCCCCTATAACTGCAGTCTGGATGTGTAGTCTGGAGACTCCTATAACTGCAATCTGGATGTGTAGTCTGGAGACCGCAATAATGGCAGTCTGGACGTGTAGTCTGGAGCCCCCTATAACTGCAGTCTGGGTGTGTAATCTGGAACCCCCCTATAACAGCAGTCTGGATGTGTAGTCTGGAGCCCCCCTATAACTTCAGTCTGGGTGTGTAATCTGGATCCCACTATAACAGCGGTCTGGATGTGTAGTCTGGAGCCCCAAATAACAGCCGACTGAATGTGTAGTCTGGAGCCCCCTATAACTGCAGTCTGGGTGTGTAATCTGGAACCCCCTATAACAGCAGTCTGGATGTGTAGTCTGGAGTCCCATATAACAGCCGACTGAATGTGTAGTCTGGAGCCCCCTATAACTGCAGTCTGGATGTGTAATCTGGAGCCCCCTCTAGCAGCAGTCTGTATGTGTAGTCTGAAGCCCTCTATAACAGCAGTCTGGATGTGTGGTCTGGAGTCCCATATAACAGCCGACTGAATGTGTAGTCTGGAGCCCCCTATAACTGCAGTCTGGATGTGTAATCTGGAGCCCCCTCTAGCAGCAGTCTGTATGTGTAGTCTGAAGCCCTCTATAACAGCAGTCTGGATGTGTAATCTGGAGCCCCCTCTAGCAGCAGTCTCTATGTGTAGTCTTGAGACCCCTATAACAGCAGTCTGGATGTGTAATCTGGAGCCCCCTCTAGCAGCAGTCTCTATGTGTAGTCTTGAGACCCCTATAACAGCAGTCTGGATGTGTAATATGAAGCCCTCTATAACAGCAGTCTTGATGTGTAGCCTGGAACCCCCTTAACAGGAGTCTGGTTGTGTAGTCTGGAGTCCCCTGTAATGCTGGCGTCTCTGCACTCCTCAATCTCCCCTCTGCAAGGATGCGCTCTCACTCACCGCAGCGGCCAGCTTTCTCCGTGCTACCTGGTGTCCTTGCAGTCCCCCACATGGCTTCTTCCTGCTTTCCTCTCCTGGAGTCAGTGCGCACGTCACAGGTCCTCCGGGAGTGCTCCTAAGACATGCGTGCGCCGCGGCCCCTCTCTGAAATGGCCAATGCACCATTCCTAGGAAGTGTGTATCAGCCGATCGCTGAGAGGCATTAGATATTTCAGGCACTCTCCCACAAGGGGAGGAGCCTGATCAACGCCTCCCATTCAGAGTTAGTCAGTATTGTTCTGTTTAGCTAGTTGTCAGCTCTCCGTGTCTGCCCTGTCCATTCTGTCGTACTCATGCCTGTTACCTGTCATGCCTGTCCTGCCGGTACCTGGTTCCAGCCCATCCTGCCCTGTTGGCACCTGGTTCCAATTCCAGTCCTGTCCTGCCAGTACCTGGTACCAGTCCATCCTCCCTTGTTGGTACGTCATCTTCCTTGCTAGTGACTCTGCCTGCCCGTCCTGGGCGTGCCGTACCATCTGCCTTGCTAGTGACTCTGTCTGTCCATCCTGTCCTGTTGTTGCTAATGATTCTGCCAGTCCGTCCTGCCTTGTTGGTGGTAGTGACTGTGCCTGTCCACCCTGCCTCTTCTGTCTGCCGCAAGTTACCCTGGTGGTCCCTGCCTGCACTTGAGACTCAGCCCTGTCTGCTCTTGTGTCTGCGCCTGCCCTGGGGGGACAGTTGCCACAACCTCTGTTTTTACCCCACTAAAGCGTATTCCCGGGGTCCCCTTGTGGTCCGGTAGGCCCACTTTTGCTCATTGCAGTACCATTCCCAGTGGTGAGCGTGACAGTTTGATTAGGCCATGGACTCCAGTGACTCGATTTTTTTTGCCTCAGTCTGAACTATACCATGTGATGGAAACCTCCTGAGTGAAGAAACCTGTTTGCCTGGCTTCATCTTTCCAGAGGCCGTTTGATTTCCAGAATCCTGCTTCTGCTCCTGTTTCTGAGCCTATAGAAGTGACCAACATCCATACATTGCTTGTTACCTGTCAGTGCTGCCCTGTTGTCACCTAGTTCCAGTCCGTCCTGTCGGCACCTGGTCCCGGCCCGTACAAACACTCTTACCTTCTCAACACTTTAATACTCAGTAAGAAGTACGCAGCATACCATGGCTAACTTGTCACTTCTTCTTCCAGGGCTGATCCGCGGAGGACGGGGGATGAGGCGAAAGTCAGTGATTGGCTGTTTTCTCAGACTCTCTTTCTTTTTGGTAACCCTGCAATATGGAAAGCTTGCCACGCATGCGCAGAGGCTGCACTTTGGAAGGCCCTCTGCCACATAAGGGATCAGCAGTTCTAATATTAGTTGTTATCCTAAATAGAGCTTTCTTTCTGTGTTATAAAATATGTTGTACTTTTGACCTATACGTCCTATACGGTTTGAAGTCATCGCATATGTTGATTTCGGGCATTAGTGCAGTCAGGGGCTTTCTGCTACTCCTGTGTTGTGGAAGAATATTTTACTGCGGCTCCTCTAATGTGAAGTTTATTAATTGGAGAAGGTGTTTAACCCTAGAACGCATACCTGGGGCCTCGCAGGCCTGCTAGGTTACTTGTTTTTTATTGTAGATTTTTATGGTTGCGCGTTCTAGGGTAAAAAAACATACATTACAAGAGGGGCGCGAATGTCAGTTGACGAGCGATCCGTGTTTACAGGAATCCGGCACATCAGTTGGCGATGGGAATTCCTGACAGATATTTGTCACGATTGTCACTGTGCGTCTTGTGACTAGGGACAAGCTCAGGGTTTGCGTTACTTCATCATCTGAGACCATGTACATTGAATTTTTTTTTTTCCTTTGGGTCATGAGGGGTTAACTCCTCTTGTGTAGCAGCAGACTTATTCAGATGTCATTGGTTACTCACTTCCAGCCTAGATTTAAGCCCTATGTTTCCTGGAGAGTTTGCTGGTTATTCGACTCAGTTTGTAGCTAGCCCAGGAGAAGAGCAGACGAAAAGAGATGTGCTTTTTGCTGTCTGCTGTGCTGTCGATAGTAGTCTGTTTTTGTTATTACCTCATTTCCCTTGTTACCCCTACCCGTATACCTTTGGTTCCTCCCTGGTGTAGGTTTTAGGTGTGTATGAGTTTTCATTTACCCGTTTCTTTTATGCTTTGTTGGTGGGGGTTTTTGGGATCTTTTTACGGTCAGTACTCTGGGTGGTGGGTGTGGTGGGGACTTTGTCATCTGGGCCAGGACAGGAGTCAGGGCCAGGTTGGGGCCCCGGACCTCCCTACCTTCAAGGGTACCTCCATGTGTGCGGGTGAGCTCAGGGACCCAGCATTAGGGTCTGCTTAGGTTCCCCGGTGTTCCCTGGCCATCCGTTAC
>NC_134358.1:555389879-555437379 GCF_048569485.1 Anomaloglossus baeobatrachus | reverse complement strand
CTCCAGCATTACACATTACTCTGGAGAACCTGTCCTCTCCAGCATTACACATTACTCTGGAGGACCTGTCCTCTCCAGCATTACACATTACTCTGGAGAACCTGTCCTGTCCAGCATTACACATTACTCTGGAGAACCTGTCCTGTCCAGCATTACACATTACTCTGGAGGACCTGTCCTGTCCAGCATTACACATTACTCTGAAGGACCTGTTCTGTCCAGCATTACACATTACTCTGAAGGACCTGTCCTCTCCAGCATTACACATTACTCTGAAGGACCTGTCCTGTCCAGCATTACATATGACTCTGAAGGACCTGTCCTCTCCAGCATTACACATTACTCTGAAGGACCTGTCCTCTCCAGCATTACACATTACTCTGAAGGACCTGTCCAGCATTACACATTACTCTGAAGGACCTGTCCTCTCCAGCATTACACATTACTCTGGAGAACATGTCCTCTCCAGCATTACACATTACTCTGAAGGACCTGTCCTGTCCAGCATTACACATTACTCTGAAGGACCTGTCTTGTCCAGTATAATACATTACTCTGGAGGACCTGTCCTGTCCAGCATTACACATTACTCTGGAGGACCTGTCCTCTCCAGCATTACACATTACTCTGGAGGACCTGTCCTGTCTAGCATTACACATTACTCTGGAGGACCTGTTCTGTCCAGCATTACACATTACTCTGAAGGACCTGTCCTCTTCAGCATTACACATTACTCTGGAGGACCTGTCCAGCATTACACATTACTCTGGAGGACCTGTCCAGCATTACACATTACTCTGAAGGACCTGTCCTGTCCAGCATTACACATTACTCTGGAGGACCTGTCCTGTCCAGCATTACACATTACTCTGGAGGACCTGTCCTGTCCAGCATTACACAGTACTCTGAAGGACCTGTCCTGTCCAGCATTACACATTACTCTGAAGGACCTGTCTTGTCCAGTATTACACATTACTCTGGAGGACCTGTCCTGTCCAGCATTACACATTACTCTGGAGGACCTGTCCTCTCCAGCATTACACATTACTCTGAAGGACCTGTCCTCTCCAGCATTACACATTACTCTGGAGGACCTGTCCTGTCCAGCATTACACATTACTCTGGAGGACCTGTCCTCTCCAGCATTACACATTACTCTGGAGGACCTGTCCTGTCCAGCATTACACATTACTCTGAAGGACCTGTTCTGTCCAGCATTACACATTACTCTGAAGGACCTGTCCTGTCCAGCATTACACATTACTCTGAAGGACCTGTCCTCTCCAGCATTACACATTACTCTGGAGGACCTGTCCTGTCCAGCATTACACATTACTCTGGAGGACCTGTCCTGTCCAGCATTACACATTACTCTGAAGGACCTGTTCTGTCCAGCATTACACATTACTCTGAAGGACCTGTCCTGTCCAGCATTACACATTACTCTGGAGGACCTGTCCTGTCCAGCATTACACATTACTCTGGAGGACCTGTCCTGTCCAGCATTACACATTACTCTGGAGGACCTGTCCAGCATTACACATTACTCTGAAGGACCTGTCCTCTCCAGCATTACACATTACTCTGGAGGACCTGTCCTGTCCAGCCTTACACATTACTCTGGAGGACCTGTCCTGTCCAGCATTACACATTACTCTGGAGGACCTGTCCTGTCCAGCATTACACATTACTCTGGAGGACCTGTCCTGTCCAGCATTACACATGACTCTGAAGGACCTGTCCTGTCCAGCATTACACATTACTCTGGAGGACCTGTCCTCTCCAGCATTACACATTACTGTGGAGGACCTGTCCAGCATTACACATTACTCTGGAGAACCTGTCCTGTCCAGCATTACACATTACTCTGGAGGACCTGTCCTCTCCAGCATTACACATTACTCTGGAGGACCTGTCCTGTCCAGCATTACACATTACTCTGGAGGACCTGTCCTCTCCAGCATTACACATTACTCTGGAGGACCTGTCCTGTCCAGCATTACACATTACTCTGGAGAACCTGTCCTGTCCAGCATTACACATTACTCTGGATGACCTGTCCTCTCCAACATTACACATTGCTCTGAAGGACCAGTCCTCTCCAGCATTACACATTACTCTGAAGGACCTGTCCTGTCCAGCATTACACATTACTCTGGAGGATCTGTCCTCTCCAGCAGTACACATTACTCTGGAGGACCTGTCCTCTCCAGCATTACACATTACTCTGGAAGACCTGTCCTGTCCAGCATTACACATTACTCTGAAGGACCTGTCCTGTCCAGCATTACACATTACTCTGAAGGACCTGTCCTGTCCAGCATTACACATTACTCTGAAGGACCTGTCCTGTCCAGCATTACACATGACTCTGAAGGACCTGTCCTCTCCAGCATTACACATTACTCTGGAGGACCTGTCCTGTCCAGCATTACACATTACTCTGGAGGACCTGTCCTCTCCAGCATTACACATTACTCTGGAGGACCTGTCCTGTCCAGCATTACACATTACTCTGGAGAACCTGTCCTGTCCAGCATTACACATTACTCTGGATGACCTGTCCTCTCCAACATTACACATTACTCTGGAGGACCAGTCCTCTCCAGCATTACACATTACTCTGGAGAACCTGTCCTGTCCAGCATTACACATTACTCTGGAGGACCTGTCCTGTCCAGAATTACACATTACTCTGAAGGACCTGTCCTCTCCAGCATTACACATTACTCTGGAGGACCTGTCTTGTCCAGCATTACACATTACTCTGGAGGACCTGTCCTGTCCAGCATTACACATTACTCTGGAGGACTTGTCCTGTCTAGCATTACACATTACTCTGAAGGACCTGTCCTCTCCAGCATTACACATTACTCTGGAGGACTTGTCCTGTCCAGCATTACACATTACTCTGGAGGACCTGTTCTGTCCAGCATTACACATTACTCTGGAGGACTTGTCCTGTCCAGCATTACACATTACTCTGAAGGACCTGTCCTCTCCAGCATTACACATTACTCTGAAGGACCTGTCCTGTCCAGCATTACACATTACTCTGGAGGACCCTTCCTGTCCAGCATTACACATTACTCTGGAGGACCTGTCCTGTCCAGCATTACACATTGCTCTGAAGGACCTGTCCTCTCCAGCATTACACATTACTCTGAAGGACCTGTCCTGTCCAGCATTACACATTACTCTGGAGGACCTGTCCTGTCCAGCAATACACATTACTCTGGAGGACCTGTCCTGTCCAGCATTACACATTACTCTGGAGGACCTGTCCTGTCCAGCATTACACATTACTCTGGAGGACCTGTCCTGTCCAGCATTACACATTACTCTGGAGGACCTGTCCTATCCAGCATTACACATTACTCTGGAGGACCTGTCCTGTCCAGCATTACACCTTACTCTGAAGGACCTGTCCTGTCCAGCATTACACATTACTCTGGAGGACCTGTCCTGTCCAGCATTACACATTACTCTGGAGGACCTGTCCTATCCAGCATTACACATTACTCTGGAGGACCTGTCCTGTCCAGCATTACACATTACTCAAGAGTACATGTCCTGTCCAGCATTACACATTACTCAAGAGTACATGTCCTGTCCAGCATTACACATTACTCTGAAGGACCTGTCCTGTCCAGTATTACACATTACTCTGGAGGACCTGTCCTATCCAGCATTACACATTACTCTGAAGGACCTGTTCTGTCCAGTATTACACATTACTCTGGAGGACCTGTCCTATCCAGCATTACACATTACTCTGGAGGACCTGTCCTGTCCAGCATTACACCTTACTCTGAAGGACCTGTCCTGTCCAGCATTACACATTACTCTGAAGGACCTGTCCTGTCCAGCATTACACATTACTCTGAAGGACCTGTCCTGTCCAGCATTACACCTTACTCTGGAGGACCTGTCCTCTCCAGCATTACACATTACTCTGAAGGACCTGTCCTGTCCAGCATTACATATTACTCTGAAGGACCTGTCCTGTCCAGCATTACACATTACTCAAGAGTACATGTCCTGTCCAGCATTACACATTACTCAAGAGTACATGTCCTGTCCAGCATTACACATTACTCTGAAGGACCTGTCCTCTCCAGCATTACACATTACTCTGGAGGACCTGTCCTGTCCAGCATTACACATTACTCTGAAGGACCTGTTCTGTCCAGTATTACACATTACTCTGAAGGACCTGTCCTGTCCAGCATTACACATTACTCTGGAGGACCTGTCCTGTCCAGCATTACACATTACTCTGAAGGACCTGTCCTGTCCAGCATTACACATTACTCTGGAGGACCTGTCCTGTCCAGCATTACACATTACTCTGGAGGACCTGTCCTGACCAGCATTACACATTACTCTGGAGGACCTGTCCTGTCCAGCATTACACATTACTGTGGAGGACCTGTCCTGTCCAGCATTACACATTACTCTGGAGGACCTGTCTTGTCCAGCATTACACATTACTCTGAAGGACCTGTCCTGTCCAGCGGTACACATTACTCTGAAGAACCTGTCCTGTCCAGCATTACACATTACTCTGAAGGACCTGTCCTGTCCAGCATTACACATTACTCTGAAGAACCTGTCCTATCCGGTATTTCACATTACTCTGAAGAACCTGTCCTATCCGGTATTTCACATTACTCTGGAGGACCTGTCCGGCATTACACATTACTCTGAAGGACCTGTCCTGTCCAGCATTACACATTACTCTGAAGGACCTGTCCTGTCCAGCATTACACATTACTCTGGAGGACCTGTCCTGTCCAGCATTACACATTACTCTGGAGGACCTGTCCTGTCCAGCATTACACATTACTCTGGAGGGCCTGTCCTGTCCAGCATTACACATTACTCTGGAGGACCTGTCCTGTCCAGCATTACACATTACTCTGGAGGACCTGTCCTCTCCAGCATTACACATTACTCTGAAGGACCTGTCCTGTCCAGCATTACACATTACTCTGAAGGACCTGTCCTGTGAAGGATTACACATTACTCTGGAGGACCTGTCCTGTCCAGCATTACACATTATCCTGGAGGACCTGTCCTGTCCAGCATTACACATTACTCTGGAGGAACTGTCCTCTCCAGCATTACACATTACTCTGAAGGACCTGTCCTGTCCAGCATTACACATTACTCTGAAGGACCTGTCCTGTGAAGGATTACACATTACTCTAGAGGACCTGTCCTGTCCAGCATTACACATTTCTCTGGAGGACCTGTCCAGCATTACACATTACTCTGAAGGACCTGTCCTGTGAAGGATTGCACATTACTCTGGAGGACCTGTCCTGTCCAGCATTACACATTACTCTGGAGGACCTGTCCTGTCCAGCATTACACATTACTCTGGAGGACCTGTCCTGTCCAGAATTACACATTACTCTGAAGGACCTGTCCTCTCCAGCATTACACATTACTCTGGAGGACCTGTCTTGTCCAGCATTACACATTACTCTGGAGGACCTGTCCTGTCCAGCATTACACATTACTCTGGAGGACCTGTCCTGTCCAGCACTACACATTACTCTGGAGGACTTGTCCTGTCCAGCAATACACATTACTCTGAAGGACCTGCCCTCTCCAGCATTACACATTACTCTGGAGGATTTGTCCTGTCCAGCATTATACATTACGCTGGAGGACCTGACCTGTCCAGCATTACACATTACTCTGGAGGACTTGTCCTGTCCAGCATTACACATTACTCTGAAGGACCTGTCCTCTCCAGCATTACACATTACTCTGAAGGACCTGTCCTGTCCAGCATTACACATTACTCTGGAGGACCTGTCCTGTCCAGCATTACACAGTACTCTGGAGGACCTGTCCTGTCCAGCAATACACATTACTCTGGAGGACCTGTCCTGTCCAGCCTTACACATTACTCTGAAGGACCTGTCCTGTCCAGCATTACACATTACTCTGGAGGACCTTTCCTGTCCAGCATTACACATTACTCTGGAGGACCTGTCCTGTCCAGCATTACACATTACTCTGGAGGACCTGTCCTGTCCAGCATTACACATTACTCTGGAGGACCTGTCCTGTCCAGCATTACACATTACTCTGGAGGACCTGTCCTGTCCAGCATTACACATTACTCTGAAGGACATGTCCTGTCCGGCATTACACATTACTCTGAAGGACCTGTCCTGTCCAGCATTACACGTTACTCTGGAGGACCTGTCCTGTCCAGCATTACACATTACTCTGGAGGACCTGTCCTGTCCAGCATTACACATTACTCTGGAGGACCTGTCCTGTCCAGCATTACACATTTCTCTGGAGGACCTGTCCTGTCCAGCATTACACATTACTCTGGAGGACCTGTCCTGTCCAGCATTACACATTACTCTGGAGGACCTGTCCTGTCCAGCATTACACATTACTCTGGAGGACCTGACCAGCATTACACATTACCCTGAAGGACCTGTCCAGTATTACACATTACTCTGGAGGACCTGTTCTGTCCAGTATTACACATTACTCTGGAGGACCTGTTCTGTCCAGTATTACACATTACTCTGAAGAACCTGTCCTATCCGGTATTTCACATTACTCTGGAGGACCTGTCCGGCATTACACATTACTCTGAAGGACCTGTCCTGTGAACGATTACACATTACTCTGGAGGACCTGTCCTGTCCAGCATTACACATTACTCTGGAGGACCTGTCCTGTGAAGGATTACACATTACTCTAGAGGACCTATCCAGTATTACACCTTACTCTGAAGGACCTGTCCTGTGAAGGATTACACATTACCCTAGAGGACCTGTCCTGTCCAGCATTACACATTACTCTGGAGGACCTGTCCTGTCCAGCATTACACATTACTCTGAAGGACCTGTCCTGTCCAGCATTACACATTACTCTGGAGGACCTGTCCTGTCCAGCATTACACATTACTCTGGAGGACCTCTCCTGTCCAGCATTACACATTACTCTGAAGGACCTGTCCTGTCCAGCATTACACATTACTCTGGAGGACCTGTCCTGTCCAGCATTACACATTACTCTGGAGGACCTCTCCTGTCCAGCATTACACATTACTCTGAAGGACCTGTCCTGTCCAGCATTACACATTACTCTGGAGGACCTGTCCTGTCCAGCATTACACATTACTCTGAAGGACCTGTCCTGTCCAGCATTACATATTACCCTAGAGGACCTGTCCTGTCCAGCATTACACATTACTCTGGAGGACCTGTCCTCTCCAGCATTACACATTACCCTAGAGGACCTGTCCTCTCCAGCATTACACATTACTCTGAAGGACCTGTTCTATCCAGCATTACATATTACTCTGAAGGACCTGTCCTGTCCAGCATTACACATTACTCTGAAGGACCTGTCCTGTCCAGCATTACACATTACTCTGGAGGACCTGTCCTGTGCAGCATTACACATTACTCTGGAGGACCTGTCCTGTCCAGCATTACACATTACTCTGGAGGACCTGTCTTGTCCAGCATTACACATTACTCTGAAGGACCTGTCCTGTCCAGCATTACACATTACTCTGAAGGACCTGTCCTCTCCAGCATTACACATTACTCTGGAGGACCTCTCCTGTCCAGCATTACACATTACTCTGGAGGACCTCTCCTGTCCAGCATTACATATTACTCTGGAGGACCTCTGCTGTCCAGCATTACACATTACTCTGAAGGACCTGTCCTGTCCAGCAATACACATTACTCTGGAGGACCTGTCCTGTCCAGCATTACACATTACTCTGAAGGACCTGTCCTCTCCAGCATTACACATTACTCTGGAGGACCTGTCCTGTCCAGCATTACACATTACTCTGGAGGACCTGTCCTCTCCAGCATTACACATTACTCTGGAGGACCTGTCCTCTCCAGCATTACACATTACTCTGAAGGACCTGTCCTGTCCAGCATTACACATTACTCTGGAGGACCTGTCCTGTCCAGCATTACACAGTACTCTGGAGGACCTGTCCTGTCCAGCATTACACATTACTCTGGAGGACCTGTCCTGTCCAGCATTACACATTACTCTGGAGGACCTGTCCTGTCCAGCATTACACATTACTCTGGAGGACCTGTCCTGTCCAGCATTACACATTACTCTGGAGGACCTGTCCTCTCCAGCATTACACATTACTCTGAAGGACCTGTCCTGTCCAGCATTACACATTACTCTGGAGGACCTGTCCTGTCCAGCATTACACAGTACTCTGGAGGACCTGTCCTGTCCAGCATTACACATTACTCTGGAGGACCTGTCCTGTCCAGCATTACACATTACTCTGGAGGACCTGTCCTGTCCAGCATTACACATTACTCTGGAGGACCTGTCCTGTCCAGCATTACACATTACTCTGGAGGACCTGTCCTGTCCAGCATTACACATTACTCTGGAGGACCTGTCCTGTCCAGCATTACACATTACTCTAGAGGACCTGTTCTGTCCAGCATTACACAATAAACTCATGGATTTGTATGGATATTATATAATACCTCCTTTTATCTGTGAATGTAATGCAGAGAAGCTGAAATCTGCCTCCAAAGTTTCCCCTCAGATTAAGGATGATTGTTGGAGGTCCTAGCAATCTGTGATTTGCTGGAGATCCCCTTAAGCAGCTACATGGGTTGTGTGTGTGGTAGTTATACCCTTGATGTTTTATGCCACTGGTTTTGTATCGTTTCCTAAGTGATTGCTTCATTTTTCAACATAACTTATCCCACACCAAGAGCAGGTTATATTTTACTTTACAAATGGTTTACAAAATGTAATAAATTAGTTGTACATGATTATAAATAAAACATGGTTCTTTCCTGCACAAACAGCGCCACATCTGTCTACAGGCTGTGTCTGGTATTACAGGTCTGTCTCATTCACTTCAATGGACGTGAGCATCAACACAATCCATTGACCAGAGTGTTTATAATCCCAATGCACTGTGGAAAAGTATAATTTATCATTGTGTTACAGTATTACTGTGGCAGTGAATTGCACCATATGGGAGTAGTATTTGAAATTGTATAGCAGTATTATTATGGTAGTAAGTAGCAGTATTGTGTGCACACCTTAAAGAAGTCTTATTTGACATAGTATAGCAGTATTACTATGGCGGTGAAGGGTGGTATTGTACGTGCACCACAAAGAAGTATTTTTCAGCTTTGTATAGAAGTATTATTATGATAGAGATTGGCGGTAATACAGTGCATTGAAAAAGTATTCAACCCCCTTAAATTTGTCAGCCTTTTCCCACATTTCAGGCTTCAAACATAAAGATAAAAATGTTAATGTTCTGGTGAAGAATCAACAACAAGTGGACACAATTGTGAAGATGAACGAAATTTATTGCTTATTTTAAACCTTTTTTAAAAATAAATAACTGAAAATTGGGGCGTGCAATATTATTCATCCCCTTTACTTTCAGTGCAGCAAACTCACTCCAGAAGTTCAGTGAGGATCTTTGAATGATCCAATGTTGTCCTAAATGACTGATGATGATAAATATAAGCCCCTGTGTGTAATCAAGTCTCCGTATAATGCCCCTGCTCTGTGATAGTCTCACTGTTCTGTGTAAAGCGCAGAGAGCATCATGAAGACCAAGGAACACAACAGGCAGGTCCAGGATACTGTTGTGGAGACGTTTAAAGCCGGATTTGGTTACAAAAAGGTTTCCAAAACTTTAAACATCCCAAGGAGCACTGTGTAAGTGATCATATTGAAATGGAAGTAGTATCATACCACTGCAAATCTACCAAGATCCAGCCGTCCATCCAAACTTTCATCTCAAACAGGGAGAAGACTGATCAGAGATGCAGCCAAGAGGCCCATGATCCCTCTGAATGAACCGCAGAGATCTACAGCTGAGGTGGGAGAGTCTCTCAATAGGACAACAATCAGTCGTACACTGCACAAATCTGGCCTTTATGGAAGAGTGGCAAGAAGAAAGCCATTTCTCAAAGATATCCATAAAAAGTGTTGTTTACAGTTTGCCACAAGCCACCTGGGAGACACCAAACATGTGGAAGAAGGTGCTCTGGTCAGATGAAACCAAAATCAAACTATTTGGGCATAATGCCAAACGATATGTTTGGCGTTAAAGCAACACAGCTCATCACCCTGAACACACCATCCCCACTGTCAAACATGGTGGTGGCAGCATCATGGTTTGGGCCTGCTTCTCTTCAGCAAAGACAGGGTAGATGGTTAAAATTGATTGGAAGATGGATGGTGCCAAATACAGGACCATTCTTGAAGAAAACCTGTTGGAGTCTGCAAAAGACCTGAGACTGGGACGGAGATTTGTCTTCCAACAAGACAATGATCCCAAACATAAAGCAAAATCTACAATGGAATGGTTCACAAATAACCATATCCAGGTGTTAGAATGGCCAAGTCACAGTCCAGACCTGAACCCAATCGAGAATCTGTGGAAAGAGCTAAAAACACAAACGCCTCCATCCAACCTCACTCAGCTCCAGCTGTTTACAAAGGAAGAATGGGAGAGAATTTCAGTCTCTCCATGTGCAAAACTGATAGACATATAACCCAAGAGACTGCAGCTGTAATCGCAGCAAAAGGGGGCGCTACAAAGTATTAACTTAAAGGGGATGAATAGTATTGCACACCCCAATTTTCAGTTATTTATTTTTTAAAAATGTGTAAAAATAAACAATAAATTTCATTGAACTTTACAATTGTGTCCCACTTGTTGTTGATTCTTCACCATTAATTGAAATTTTTTTATCTTTATATTTGAACCCTGAAATGTGGGCAAAGGTTGACAAATTCAAGGGGGCTGAATACTTTCGCAAGGCTCTGTATGTGCGCCCCACAGTTGTTATATTTAGCATTGTCTGGCAATATCATTGTATAAACATTTGTATAAAAAGTGTAAAACTTGGATGTAGGAACATTTCATGATTGAGACACTGATTTCACCTCTTTAAATTCAACGTTATGTCTTTTATTTTTATATACAACTCACCTTTTTTTTTTCTCGTCCAGAAATAAAATATCTAAATGCATACAGACTTCAATGTTGTATATGTTTTTTTAGCTTTCGACAATACTTAGCAGAATAAATGCTTTATACATAATTATGTCCTCTCGTATTAATGAAGTTTTACAGCTAAGTCGACAAACATGGAAATCCTCAAGTCCTCTCATTGTATTTAACCAATAACAAGCGGAGACATTTACTAGTTATATTAAGAAGCTGCTCAAGGAACACGGGTTAAACTATGTACAATACAAACCATTCATACAAATGTCGACTAGGATATTTAAGTATACAATATACCGTAAGAAAGATTTCAACCATTCACAAATTACACAAGTTCAGGTCAATGTTCCTCAAACTTAACCTTGGATTTTCGTGAAGAGGAACATGACAAATTCCGGTATGACCCAGTAGATCATGTAAATTGTAAATGGATTTCCATCTTTATTTACCATTGGGCCCCAATTGACTCCATTCACCATCATCAATTTGCCTTTTTTTGTGTGTTAGGTTTGTTAGGTCGTTGACCTCAAGGATTCAACCCGGTGGCACGCCGGTTCTAGAATAAGTAAAATCTCCTGGGTTAAAGTTATACGAGGGCAGAATTTGACTTTGATATGGCTAATTCTTTTTTTGGTTCCTTGTAAATATTTTTGGGAAATATATATATATGTGTGCATTTGTGTGTGTTCCCCTTATATCCATTGTGACTTACACCTAGTAAATAGACTATGGAGCGAACGGGGAGGAAAGGTCAATTGCATCTGATCGAATTCCCATAGAAAAGTTTTTATGTGGTTGTTTTTGTTTTTTTTCGTCATCGTTTGTTATGTAGACACATTCCAGGCAATTGATGGGACTTTCTTGGATACGGTTCCAGCCCAGTCACCTTTATTTTTATTGTTGTTTTCCTTAGAGGTAAGTCTTGCATACATCTTATTGTCAACCAGAAGGGAAGTATGGTGTGTCGCTGTGATAGTTGTAATCGGGACACACCTTTTGTACTAGTTTATAATCTGTACTGTAAAATGATATATAAATACAGATCACCTTGAAGGGCTTGGAGCATAACCAAGATACATGACTTTGGGTTTGCTCCTGGTAGCATGTTTTTGAAGGGTCATAGTTGCAAAGAGTGTTCTTGGTAGCCTTGTCGACCTTTTCGTACTCGATACGGCAATTGAAGGACTTGGAATCTTTCGCGTCAATCACCGATTGCTGAGCCAAATCAAATTCCACAATTTTGGTTGGAGGTACTAAGCTGACGGAAACATTTCCTTGACCGGTAGAGTTGTGCCGAAAGTAGACACTGAAGGTTCCATTACCATGGTCCACAATTTTCCCTGTTATCAACAAATTTAACTTTACAGTTTTGATGTTGGAATGGAAATCCCCCCAGCCAAACATTTTCTTAAACTTTCCCGTCTTAACGATTGGCCGTCTTTTGGAACGGGAACGTGGTCCCTGAAGATCTGTCGAGTTCCTCAGCCATTCCCAGAGTTCTTGCTCTGTGTACGGCTCTGGAGTATCGTATCTCATATCCAAGGAAGTTTGGTTTTCTTTACCGCGAAAAGTCTGTGAAAGGAGTCGACTGATAGACAAGTCTTTGTTACTTTCTGTCCATATATGCTTAAGTGTGGATAAGGAACCTCCTGATTTTAAATTTCCAAGCTTCCCACCACCTGTTATATTTGCACATATCACCTGAAAAGAGAAAATGAAAACAAATTACAATTAAATATAGGATATAAGGACAATTTACTACTGAGTTAAAATTTGAAGTTATATTGATGACTTGTTATAAATATTGTCACCTATATTTTACGCCATTCTCAAGAATTGAGAGTACTTTTCTTTCTTTTTTTTTACTTTTAAAGAGTAAATTTAGGATTATTCTTATTTCCATAGATGGACTTTCTCATATAGTGGTTGTAAAAAAAAAAACCCTTTAGATAGAAATATATTTATTTTCTTTTGTTTACAGCTCGTTGGGTAGGAGACTGACCACCGCTTCTATCTAGCTTGTTAGCATTGAGCTGAAACTGCCTGGGATTAGGATATAACCTGATCCAGTGCTCCCGGCTTATGTCCAGCAATGGTGGTTATAAAATGTTTTGGATTTCCAAGTACTCTCCATCAATACCCATTTATGAAGATGGAAATAGCCTGATATGGTCCTTAATGACCAATGACCTTGATTACAATTGACCACAATGGTCCAGTTTGGAACCCAATAAACCTTGCCACGATAACCCCGATAGAGTCATCACTTTTCTTCCACTGAGGCAAATGTAAAGATGTGGTTCACTACTCTGTATTAGTGACCACATCTCTGTAAAACTGATAGAGGAGGCTTTTTCTAAATACATTGATCAGCCGATTCAGCCTCTGAGTGACGCTATTGTAGTCCGCTCTTCCCCATCGCATGACACACGGTCTCCGTGACCTCTGCGATCTGGTGATGTCACATCAACTTCCAGTTGACCTGACATCACCATGGCTGGCTGCTGTCTTCCTGAGTGACTGAGCTGTGGGCAGACTTTTACCGCTCATCACAGCCCAGCGTCACAGCCCAGCGTCTCTCCTTCTTGAGGCGCTCTGAAGTGCAGAAGAGAACACGCAAGATGCAGGGCTGTGATGAGCGGTTAAACTCCACCCAGAGCTCAATCACTCAGGAAGACTGGGGTCGGCTGCAGTATTGGTAGGTCAACTGGACGTGAGATCACTGGATCCCAAAGGTCACGGAGCTCAGGGTTTCACGCTATGGGGAAAAGTGGACCGCGATAGCGCCGCTAAGAGGTTGAATCGGCTGATCAAGGTATTTAGAAAAAGCCTTCCCTATTGGGTTTACAGAGGTGTGGTCACTACTGCAGAGTAGTGAACTACCCCTGTAATACGCAGGGGCTTCTACTCTTTTTGGAACCCTATCACAGCTCATTTCCTCTGTGATTTTTCTATGTCCCAGTACTGAAAATATTGTCATGCGTAAAGGACTCTTTCAAATGATTTGTATAGGTGTTCTCTAAATTGCTGATAAAAATTGCAATCAAGAGAGGTGTCTGCGCATGCACAACATTGTTTATTCATTTCTATGGTACTTCTGAACATTAGTCTGGAAAATTACCCCAGTACTGGAAATATTGTCATGCATGAAGGAGTCCTTCCATTGAGTTGTATAGGTGTTATGCATATTGTTGATAAAAATTGCAATCAGGAGAGGTGTCTGCGCATGCGCAACACTATTTATTAGTTTCTATAGTACTTCCAAACATTACTTTAAAAAATTGCCCCAGTACTGAAAAAATTGTCACGTGTAAAGGACTCTAATGATTTGTATAGGTGTTCTCTAAATTACTGATAAAAATTGCAATCAAGAGAGGTGCCTGAACATGCACTACGTTGTTTACTCATTTCTATGGTACTTTCCAACATTGGTCTAGAAAATTGCCTCCGGCACTAGAAATATTGTTACGCATGAAAGGGTCTTTCCATTGATTTGTATAGGTACAAAATGCTGATAAACATTGCAATCCGGAGAAGTGCCTGCGCATGCACAATACTCTTTATTCATTTCTATGATACTTCCAAACATTAGTCTAGAAAATTTCCCCGGTACTGGAAATATTGTCACACATGAAGGACTCTTTCCATTGATTTGTATGTGTGTTCTGCAAATTGCTGATAAAAATTACAATCAGTAGAGATGCATGCGCAACACTGTTTATCAATTTCTATTGTACTTCTGAATATTACTCTAGAAAAATGTCCCAATACTGAAAATATTGTCATGCGTAAAGGACTCTTTCTAATGATTTGTATAGGTATTCTGCAAATTGCTGCTCAAAAGTGCCATCGTAGGAGATGCCTGCGCATGTGCAACTCTATTTTTTTGTATGAATGTTTCCAAAAGTGCTTGTCAACAATTTTCAGTATTGCTATAATGGGAAGATTCATGTATGCCAGCGGTCTCTCCACTCCCATGGCAATTTTTATTAGCAATTATTTGAATTTCCAAACAAATTAATGTAGAGAGTTGCGCATGCGCAACAACCCATTTATTCCCACCACCAGCACTCCATTCTTAACATAACTGTGGGACCGATATCTGTCTGATATTTCTGGCATATCCATGTTCTAAATGTCCTAAACGGGAGAAACCCTTGAAGTCCCACCCACTTGAAAGTCCTGGAGCCACAATACCAAGCTGTGTGCAGACAATGGTGGCTCTGTGTCTGGTCAAAGCCAAAGGGATCTTGTTCTTGTGATTAGTGGGGGTCCAACTTAATGGCCTGTTCTAGCAATAGGCCGTCAATTAGGAATTGTGCACCGCCAAGTAGTTCTACTTTAATGTTGCAAGATCTTTTCGCAGCTATCCTCTCGTAGGACGGCTGAATCGGCTCCATGGAGAATTCTGACATTCTTCTAAAATATGAATGTTTCTTCTATGAACCGCAAATCAAATAATGTAAGAATCTATTATGAGGCTGACAGACCTATATTTTAAGAAACTGCCAACCGATGTTGAAGAAATTGCTCTGTCTTCAGAGCATTGGGACCACTTTGATGCACTGTGCATAAAAAGAGCTTTACTTCCCAGACTCCTTCTTGGTGTCTTATCCTTTATGAAGGGATTTGCAAAGTAATCTCTTATAATGGGACTTAATGCAATACAAATGTAAAAAAAATCTGGCAGCTCTAAGGATGGAAATGGTGTGCGGTACAAATGACGGGGAGAAGCGGGATATCGAAGACACGCGGAAAATAAAGAGCGGACACCAGTAATCACCGCTAATAAGAGCCTTAATTAAGACTGACTCTCATTAGTTTGTATATTCTCAGTAAGAATAAGGGGCTCTAGACGATTTATATAAGGACGATGCCAGGAGTGCGCCACCATCCACATAAAGAAGCCAAATATCAAGAGAGGAGACATAAGTACAACTTACACCAATGTCCTAGAGATTTAGGGGATCCAGTGTCCAGTTTAATAAATGGCACATGGAAGTGTAGCACCCCTGAGGTACCAGGTGCCACAAAATGTAACCTGTGGAAACTCAAACCCCGGAATATCCGTGCCAGTCAACACACCAGCACCCTCAGGCCACACACACAAACCCAATATCAGAATAGGAGACTGCCTAGCAGCAGGTAAAAAGGGATGGGCACTCATTGGCTAGTTGCCACCCAAATCTGTAGGGAGACACCCAGCGAGGGGAGGGGCCAGTGGTCGGTTGGATAGTTGGCGGGAGGAAGAGAAGTGTGTGGAAGTCGAGGAAAAGAGAGGTGGAAGTCGAGGAGAAGAGAGGTGGAAGTCGAGGAGAGGAGAGGTGGAAGTCGAGGAGAAGAGAGGTGGAAGTCGAGAAGAGGAGAGGTGGAAGTCGAGGAGAAGAGAGGTGGAAGTCGAGGAGAAGAGAGGTGGAAGTCGAGGAGAGGAGAGGTGGAAGTCGAGGAGAAGAGAGGTGGAAGTCGAGAAGAGGAGAGGTGGAAGTCGAGGAGAAGAGAGGTGGAAGTCGAGGAGAAGAGAGGTGTAATCGAGGAGAAGAGAGGTGGAAGTCGAGAAGAGGAGAGGTGGAAGTCGAGAAGAGGAGAGGTGGAAGTCGAGGAGAAGAGAGGTGGAAGTCGAGGAGAAGAGAGGTGTAATCGAGGAGAAGAGAGGTGGAAGTCGAGAAGAGGAGAGGTGGAAGTCGAGAAGAGGAGCGGTGGAAGTCGAGGAGAAGAGAGGTGTAATCGAGGAGAAGAGAGGTGGAAGTCGAGGAGAAGAGAGGTGGAAGTCGAGGAACAGAGAGGTGGAAGTCGAGGAAAAGAGAGGTGGAAGTCGAGGAAAAGAGAGGTGGAAGTCGAGAAGAGGAGAGGTGGAAGTAGAGAGTGAGGAGTGAAGTAAAGAAGGAAAGGTGTAAAGACCTGAAGTAACACCGGAACGCTGTAAAGGAGACGAGGACTGTGGAGTACGGAACCAGGACTCCAGGAACTGTGGGTTACCTATGGAAGTGTCATACTCCAGGAACTGCGGGACGCCTGTGGGAGTCTGGAACGAAGGCTCACAGGACTCGGCACGAGGCGGGGAGCAGACCCTAGGACAGCGGGACACTTTATGGTCAACTGTTAAATCTGCCGGGCGAGAAGATCTCCAGGGTCCCTCACCACCCAAAGAGTCTGAAGCATCAGCAGCAAAGAGGGGACCAGGGATTGAACCCCTTAAACAGTCCAGGCTGCCTGCAATAGGACCAAGACTGAAATAGAGGGGCTCCCCCAGAAGCTCTAAGCCACGGGAGACCATTACAAATGAGAGTGCACGGAGGATAGCCAACCCAGGTCACAGCTGGCACGGAGAACAAGAGGAGAGTAAACATCTGAAACCGGCACTAGCGGGTCCAGGTACAAAGCCCAAAGTAAAAAAAGGCAAGTTGAAACTGCAATACCGGCGTGGACTGTTTCCTTATCGCCTCCGTGCGCGTACACTGACTGTCCCCTACCATTGCCCCTCATCAATCACTGTTGGGGCCTGGCCCTGCTTGCGGAGGGCCCAAAACACCTAAACTGCACCACTCCACCAGCCCCAGCAGGAACTTGCAGCGGCAGCCTCAATAACCTGGCCGCACACCGCAAGTGGCGTAGTCGAGAACTCCTTTATTTTATTATATTTTTATTTTTCACCCCTTTTTTTATCAGACAGACCCCCAGGGTCACGGAACTGGGCCTCAGCCGTGACCACGACTGTTTCGCCCTGCGCACCGCACGCCTGGGACCGAGTACCCCACTACCCCTGGGGCGTCACAGAAGGTTATGTCACAAAGTACTGGAGTATAATAAAGGAGGTAACTCAGGATCAGTAATGTAATGTATGTACACAGTGACTGCACCAGCAGAATAGTGAGTGCAGCTCTGGAGTATAATACAGGAGGTAACTCAGGATCAGTACAGGATCAGTAATGTAATGTATGTACACAGTGACTGCACCAGCAGAATAGTGAGTGCAGCTCTAGAGTATAATACAGGATTTAACTCAGGATCAGTAATGTAATGTATGTACACAGTGACTGTACCAGCAGAATAGTGAGTGCAGCTCTGGAGTATAATACAGGAGGTAACTCAGGATCAGTACAGGATCAGTAATGTAATGTATGTACACAGTGACTGCACCAGCAGATTAGTGAGTGCAGGTCTGGAGCATAATACAGGAGGTAACTCAGGATCAGTAATCTAATGTATGTACACAGTGACTCTACCAGAAGAATAGTGAGTGCAGCTCTGGAGTATAATTCAGGAGATAACCCGGATCAGTATGAGATAGGTAATGTAATGTATGTAATGTATGTACACAGTGACTGCACCAGCAGAATAGTGAGTGCAGCTCAGGAGTATAATTTAGGAGGTAACCCGGATCAGTACAGGATCAGTAATGTAATGTATGTACACAGTGACTGCACCAGCAGAATAGTGAGTGCAACTCTAGAGCATAATACAGGAGGTACGGTAACTCAGGATCAGTAATGTAATGTTAGTACACAGTGACTGCCCCAGCAGAATAGTGAGTGCAGCTCTGGAGCATAATACAGGAGGTAACTCAGGATCAGTAATGTAATGTTAGTACACAGTGACTGCACCAGCAGAATAGTGAGTGCAGCTCTGGAGTATAATACAGGAGGTAACTCAGGATCAGTAATGTAATGTATGTACACAGTAACTGCACCAGCAGAATAGTGAGTGCAGCTCTGGAGTATAATACAGGAGGTAACTCAGGATCAGTAATGTAATGTTAGTACACAGTGACTGCACCAGCAGAATAGTGAGTGCAGCTCTGGAGTATAATACAGGAGGTAACTCAGGATCAGTAATGTAATGTATGTACACAGTGACTGCACCAGCAGAATAGTGAGTGCAGCTCTGGAGTATAATACAGGAGGTAACTCAGGATCAGTAATGTATGTACACAGTGACTGCACCAGCAGAATAGTGAGTGCAGCTCTGGAGCATAATACAGGAGGTAACTCAGGATCAGTAATGTAATGTATGTACACAGTGACTGCACCAGCAGAATAGTGAGTGCAGCTCTGGAGTATTATACAGGAGGTAACGCAGGATCAGTAATGTAATGTTAGTACACAGTGACTGCACCAGCAGAATAGTGAGTGCAGCTCTGGAGTATAATACAGGAGGTAACTCAGGATCAGTAATGTAATGTATGTACACAGTAACTGCACCAGCAGAATAGTGAGTGCAGCTCTGGAGTATAATACAGGAGGTAACTCAGGATCAGTAATGTATGTACACAGTGACTGCACCAGCAGAATAGTGAGTGCAGCTCTGGAGCATAATACAGGAGGTAACTCAGGATCAGTACAGGATCAGTAATGTAATGTATGTACACAGTGACTGCACCAGCAGAATAGTGAGTGCAGCTCTGGAGTATAATACAGGAGGTAACTCTGGATCAGTATGAGATAGGTGATGTAATATATTTACAATCTGACTTTTATAACTATATGTAATCTTACCATCTGATTTTTTTTTCTTGATATTTTCCAGTGTGATATTTTTTTTCTTAGGAACAACACATGAAATTATTGGATGTTCTTATCATCTCCAGAACCATTTATCAATTTCCTGAGTCAGATGAAAAATGACTTTTCAGAGATGCGATATTCCTGGCAGTGAGCGCTACCTGAGCACAATTCATCAATGCTTCATTGGAAATAAGAAATCTATTTTAGAAGGTGCTGGATTGATGTCGGCGCGCGGCGTCTGATTGCGGCACTTTACTCTTCATGTTCAGCTATTCTAATGGCTTTAGTCAATTCTCCGGCCTTTGTTACCTTTATTAGTTTAGTTCCATGAGTATCAGTCTGTGCAGATAACGTGTAGGGTGGGGGGGACATTAAGTGCTTCTATAGGGAGCAATTAGTTAAGTGTATTTAGCATTTTGTATAAATATCGCTTAGGGCATTGTGAAGATATATTAACCTTATGAAAAGCAGAATAGACCATATCTCTATTTGAGTATGACTGTGCACATTTTAAAAGGGTATGAATACTTTTTCAAACGCTTGAATAGCTCAGGAGCATGTTTGCAGTCTTGAATATATCTTACCATTTTGTGTTTGCAGACGAGTGTTTCCATGGTAACAGACTACAAACAAACACTCTATGTAGTCTGATCATGAACGTGGATAAATATTTAGGATGTCAAGAAAATAAACCATAGAAATTCAATGTGAGCTGATCTGCACTTCTCCATGACCCCTATATAATGTATATAACACTGCTTAGATCTCGCCCACTGCCACAGTTGGGGGGTGTCAGATGTCCGACCCCCACTTATCTAATATTAATCACCAGTAACAAAGTAGCGGAGAACTCCTTCATGGTCATATTTGTTTTAATTAACTTCTTGATGCCCCATGAGCTCCAGTTGCCCTTGTTAACCCTTTAATTGCCACTGCAGTGGCATTTAAGCGGTCTGTCATGCCTAGATGTCTAACCCATACGACCACCAGCTGTGCCATCACCTATTGTGAATGGTGGATCATGTGTTATCTACTGTATTTAGGGTCTTATCAGTCATTGTACAGGAGGAGGAGGAGGTGAGCTGTGATATCACCTATTGTGAATGGTAGAGCATGTGTTATCTACTGTATATAGGGTTTTATCAGTCATTGTACAGGAGGAGGAGGAGGTGAGCTGTGATATCACCTATTGTGAATGGTGGATCATGTGTTATCTACTGTATATAGGGTCTTATCAGTCATTGTACAGGAGGAGGAGGAGGTGAGCTGTGATATCACCTATTGTGAATGGTAGAGCATGTGTTATCTACTGTATATAGGGTCTTATCAGTCATTGTACAGGAGGAGGAGGAGGTGAGCTGTGATATCACCTATTGTGAATGGTGGATCATGTGTTATCTACTGTATATAGGGTCTTATCAGTCATTGTACAGGAGGAGGAGGAGGTGAGCTGTGATATCACCTATTGTGAATGGTAGAGCATGTGTTATCTACTGTGTATAGGGTGTTATCAGTCATTGTACAGGAGGAGGAGGTGAGCTGTGATATCACATATCGTGAATGATGGATCATGTGTTATCTACTGTATGTAGAGGTGTTATCAGTCATTGTACAAAAGGAGGAGGTGGTGATCTGTGACATCACCTATTATGAATGGTGGATCTTGTGTTATCTATGATATATAGCATAATTTTCATTGTACAGGAGGAGGGGGAGATGAGCTGTGACATCCCCTATTGTGAATGGTAAATCATATATTATCTACTGTATATAGAGGTGTTATCCATCATTGTACATGAGGAGAAGGTGAGCTGTGAATGCTGGATCCTGTGTTATCTACTATATATAGAGTTTTTATCAGTCATTTTACAGAAGGAGGAGGTGAGCTGTGACATCACCTATTGTGAATGGTGTATCCTGTGTTATCTATTGTATATAGAGGTGTTATCAGTCATTATACAGAAGGAGGAGGTGAGCTGTGACATCACCTATTGTGAATGGTGGATCCTGTGTTATCTATTGTATATAGAGGTGTTGTCAGTCATTGTACAGGAGGAGGAGGTGCGCTGTGACCACCTATTGTTAGTGGTAAATCATATATTATCTACTGTATATAAAAGTGTCATCAGTCATTGTACAGGAGGAGGAGTTGTGTTGTGATATTGCCTACTAAAAATGGTGGATCCTGTGTTATCTACAATACATAGAGGCAATATCAGTCATTGTACAGGAGGAGGAGGTGAGCTGTGATATCACCTATTGTGAATGGTGCATCCTGTGTTATCTACTATTTATGGAGGTGTTATCAGTCATTTTACGGAAGGAGGAGGTGAGCTGTGATATCGCCTATTGTAATTGGTGGATCCTGCCTTTTCTATGTAAACATTTTACTTTTCGTTGTCATCCTGTCTGTGATGATAATGAGACTGCTGAGAAGAGATCCTAACAGAACAGGCCGTATATGTCTACTATAAAACACAATGGCCGGACTGAAAACTGCAACACTTCAAAATCTTTTTAAAATACAAATAATAATAAATATCACAAATGTTTAGAAAAATACATTTAATGCAAAGACTCGGCTGAAGACATACAGTATATTATTTCACGATGAAGCATTCACTTTGCAAGGACATGGTCTTTAATGTGATCTTAGGTGAAAACTCATAAACAACTATGCAGCCTATTGACGCTCAAACCTATTTTCTGGATATAATATGTGACCCTTATCTATTCCCTTCACTGACTTAGCCAATGGCACCTTAAATGCATGAAAGTGGAAGATATCAGACATCAAAGGAGCTGGCTGCTTATACCAATATATTCCACTCTGGCATCGGGCACTTGATGCAAATTGCGGGCAGGTGACGCTCCTGCAGCGACATAGCGACGATGCTCCCTGAATAATCATGAAAACACTATCGGTCAATGCCGCGCCGGCTGTATATCCAGCACTCTTGGAGGGATATTCTTCATGCACAGTGACGGCTTTGCATATTTTTCCCCATCTAGATTAAAATTTCATGATTGCTAATAAGGGACCAAAGTCAAAATTGACCAGTTTTATTTTTTTTTTCTTAAATAAGTGGTACACTTGAAAATAAACTTATGTTATTAAAGATATTGTACAATGAAGAGGAGCAAATACCACTGACAGTGTTGGTAAAGTATTTAACAGAGGAAGAAAGAGAGGTGCAAAAAGCCATGGAAAGTCATGACACCAGCTGAAATCGATCAGTAATTAGAACACTTAATGAATAATAATATCAGCTGGTTCAACTGTCTCATTACCAAGGTGTTACACAAGAAACATCTCACGATGGGTAAAACCAGTAAAAAGATTAAAATGAATACATCTAGTTATCAAACACTTGATAATAGGACATATTATATATGTTCACAGTTCTGTTTATGTTGGAGGGCATAACTTATTGATAACAGTTCTTATAAGGAATAAATATTAAGGTATCTGTATTGAATATATATATATATATATAAATGCTGACATAGTATGGTATATATATATACCATACTGGATCTTTCCAGTATCTTTCCAGTACAGAGGATTACACCATGTAACATGCGTCCAGCAGTAATTTCCGTATAAGGTTTGGACAGCTGCCATATATATAACATGACCCGGAGAGAGTGGGGCTCTCACTCCTGCACGTCGCCAACTGACCCAGGATCCATCCAGCCTGCAAGATGAACACATGCTGTCAGGCCGACAGCATATCACCCCTGCTTCCATTCAGAAACCAAGGAAAGATGGATGAAGATTTCTAATGATTAGTATGGACTAATTATCAACTTTTTGCGTAAGCTAACGAAGAATATTATTATTTTTTTCCTTTTCTGTAACTGAACTGCAACTTTATAATTTGGCAACCATTTTATTAGATATAAAATACATTTATTTTTTACACATTTTGAAGTCCATCTTTCATGCGTCTTATCACGTATTTGAAGAAAAATATATTTAAGAGTATATTTTTAACAGCTGTCTCAACCTCATTATTGCAAAACATCCTGATAGCATTGGTTACAGAAGAATGTCTAAACTACTGAAGGTTCCAGAGAGCGCTGTTGGGGCTCATATTCCGGAAGTGGGAAGAATATAATTTCACCATAAACCGGCCACAACCAGGTGGCAATATTTCCAACAGGGAAGTGAAAAGAATTATCAGAAGAGTTGTCCAAGAGCCAAGAACCACCTGTTTAGAGCTACAGAAAAATCTGGAATCAGCAGGTGCAATTGTTTCAAAGAAAACAATAACTAATGGACTCTCCCAACATGGCCTGTATGCACGCTCCTGTATGCACTCTCCTGTATGCACACTCACCACACAAGACTCCATTGTTGAACAAAAATCAGGTTCAAGAGTATGTAAAGTTTCCTCAACAACATTTAGACAAGCCCATGAAATACCGGCAGAATATAGTCTGGTCAGATAAGACCAAAATTGAACTCTTTGGAAGCCATAATACACACCATGTTTGGAGGCCAAAAGGCAAATCACCACAAAAACACCAACGACAGTAAAATGTGGAGGTGGGAACATCATGGTGTGGGGCTGATTTTTAGCATACGACACTGGTAAACTATATATAACTAAAGGATGGACAAATGTACAGAGTCAGAGACATTCTAGAGAAAGATCTGTTGCCATCTACAAGGATGATTAGTAGAGTTGAGCGCGGTTCGCGGTTCGAGGTTCTCCAGTTCACGGCTCGAGTGATTTTGGGGCCTGTTCTAGATCGAACTAGAACTCGAGCTTTTTGCAAAAGCTCGATAGTTCTAGAAACGTTCGAGAACGGTTCTAGCAGCAAAAAAACAGCTAATTCCTAGCTGGCTTTCCGCTGTAATAGTGTAAGTCACTCTGTGACTCACACTATTATGACATTTCAGTGTATAGTGTGCGTGAACAGCGCCTTCAGATCACTCCTGTTTGTATAATGGCGATCGCCATTTTTTTTTTTTTTCCTTGTCTTCCTTCCCTAAGCGCGCGCGTGTAGTGGGGCGGGCCAGCATGTCAGCCAATCCCAGACACACACACAGCTAAGTGGACTTTTAGCCAGAGAAGCAACGGCACGATTGATAGGATGTCCATGTCACATGTCCCTGCATTATAAAACCGGACATTTTCCTCCAGGAGGCCATTATCTCTTGGTGTCAGACATCACTGGCGCAGCTCCGTCCTGAGTCCTATCGCTGATACAGCTGTATGCGCTCCATACACAGCGTTAGACAGCTTAGGGATAGCACTTTCCATCAGTCCTTTTAAGGGCTCCAACCGGCAGGGTCAGAGCCATAGGTGACAGGTCCTGAAAACAGCGACAGCGTCTGTGTAGGCCAGGTCAGGGATTTCGTCGCTGCATTTCCCCATTAGGAGGGAATAGAAAGGCAGGCTTCCATTCCTCTACCCAGAGCCCCACAACCCTGGCACTGTACCCTCCTGTCCTCTGCACACTCCAACTCATTGTTACTAAGCCATTATAATAGCAAACACTCAGTGTACCTAGTGGCATCCTAAACGTGGCTATTGGACTTTGCTATAGTCACACTAGTGCAAAGACATTTGCAGCACCTCTGCCTGCATTGCACACTCCAACTCATTATAACTAAGCCATTATACTAGCACACACTCAGTGTACCTAGTGGCATCCTAAACGTGGCTATTGGACTTTGCTATAGTCACACTAGTGCAAAGACATTTGCAGCACCTCTGCCTGCATTGCACACTCCAACTCTGTCAGGTTTCCGGGTTTTCCAGTCCTCTTTTGAAAGAGCTTGCCCTCGGTTAACATGGAGTTTTATGTTCTGTTGCCCTACTTCCTGTCCAGCTGCTTAAAAGGCCGCCTCTAAGCCTAGTCCAGTGCCTGAGTATACTGCTTGCTGTGTGCTCCTGCTTTGCTGCTGCTGCTACTTGATTACCTTTGGATCCTCCTGAAAATCTACCGACCGACTCTGGACCATACCCGGTTTCTTCAAACTGTGCCCGGACTCCGTCTGCCGTCTTTGGTCAGCACGTCTGCCCGGTTTCTTCCGGTTCATAACCATTCTGGACTTTCATCCCGTACGGACACTTCTGGACTTTACCGCTTGCCCCTTGTGTCCCGGCTGCGGCGCATTTAGGCCTTCCGGGGTTGATTGCCGGACAGTCCCTGTATAGGGGTTCGCTCTGGTGGTCTCCCTGGGGGAGTCCGGTGCGTGGCCCCGGGAATCCCCTTCGCTCCGTTTCGGAAAGGTATTTTCATGTGTTTGTTATACTGTGTATTTCCGTTGTGTATCTACCGTGGTTACATATCATAAACATCTTGTACCACAAACTCGTCTCTGGCTGTCATTGCCCTAACGCTATCGAAATCCTCAAAACATACAATAGTATTACTAACTCATTATAACTAAGCCATTCTACTAGCAAACACTCAGTGTACCTAGTGGCATCCTAAACGTGGCTATTGGACTTTGCTATAGTCCCACTAGTGCAAAGACATTTGCAGCACCTCTTCCTGCATTGCACACTCCAACTCATTATAACTAAGCCATTATACTAGCAAACACTCAGTGTACCTAGTGGCATCCTAAACGTGGCTATTGGACTTTTGTCTAGTCACACTAGTGCAAAGACATTTGCAGCACCTCTGCCTGCATTGCACACTCCAACTCATTATAACTAAGCCATTATACTAGCAAACACTCAGTGTACCTAGTGGCATCCTAAACGTGGCTATTGGACTTTGCTATAGTCCCACTAGTGCAAAGACATTTGCAGCACCTCTGCCTGCATTGCACACTCCAACTCATTATAACTAAGCCATTATACTAGCAAACACTCAGTGTACCTAGTGGCATCCTATACGTGGCTATTGGACTTTGCTATAGTCCCACTAGTGCAAAGACATTTGCAGCACCTCTACCTGCATTGCACACTCCAACTCATTATAACTAAGCCATTATACTAGCAAACACTCAGTGTACCTAGTGGCATCCTAAACGTGGCTATTGGACTTTTGTCTAGTCACACTAGTGCAAAGACATTTGCAGCACCTCTACCTGCATTGCACACTCCAACTCATTATAACTAAGCCATTATACTAGCAATTTTTGCTGCCAGTTTAAGGGCCGTAGTTGCATTGTCAGGGATATTTATTCTTTATTATTCTGCTGTTAATAAAGCTAGACCACCGCTGCAATCTACACCACCTCTCAATTTTTACTACCACATTTTCAGTCCACAATCTTGTTGCAATCACCATGAGTGGCAAAATGACAGATGCTGGTGGAAAGGGGAAGAGGCGTGGTGGAAAAGGCAAAAAAGGTTTTGTCCGTGGGGAAGGTGGCAAAGCTCCATTATCATCTGCTAAAGATAGACCATCTACCAGCAAAAGTAAGATGTCTACTACTTACCGTGGACAATCCAATGTGCTCCCTTTTTTACGGACACGAACAACAGGAACAAAGGTAGATGATGGCCAAAAAAGGAAAATGCTTGAATGGATCTCATGTGGTCCAACAAGTGCCCTCTCAGCCACTTCAAGTACCGCATCCAAAAAACACCAGTCCTCTGAGTTGTCATCCTAATCAAACTTGCTTTCTCCCAGCTCTGAAGTCTCCATCAGCCCTGCACAGTATGGTGGAACTGAGATGGCTGAGTCTGCAGAGCTGTTCAGTCACACTATAGCCTGGGAATCAGAGGTCTGCTCCCAAGCTACAGTGAGTACAGAACAGGAAATGGTCTGCAGTGATGCCCAGAACCTTTGCGACTCTGATTCAGGCCGTGAGGACCAAGTTTCTGAGCATAATGTTGACCCTTTGTCACAAACTGTAACACCTGTGGTTATAGACAATGAGGAACATACTGATGAAGATGAGACGCAGATACCTGATTGGGATGACAACTTAAATATTCGGTCAGGGCAAGAAGAGGCTCGGTCTGAGGGGGAGGGGAGTGCAAACACAACAATTGATGATGAAGTTCTAGATCCCACCTACTGTCAACCCACAGTCAGGCACTCGAGGAGGTCAACAGAGGTGGTGGAGGAGGATGCAACTGATGACGAAGTTACCTTGCGCCTTCCTGGACACAGTCGGAGTACTGGTAGCACGTCTACAACTGCATCCTCAGCCACCACTCTGCCTCTGAGCATTATTCGGGGTGGATCAACAGGTCGCATGGCCTCTAAGCCTTGCCTAGCCTGGTCCTTTTTTGACATAGAAAAAGATCACCCAAATTATGTGATCTGTAAAATTTGTCATGGTTCTCTTAGTAGAGGTCAAAACCTCAGCAGTTTGACAACTTCTTCCATGAATCGTCACATGAATAAATATCATATGGCCCGGTGGGAAGCTCACCGTGCTGCAATGCGGCCTAGCGGAGCGAACCATCCACCGCCTGCCCCTTCCAGTGCATCCGCGCGCTCGTCATCTTCTAGGACTGTGGGGACAGCTGTCACACCTGTTTTTCCACCCACAACTTCCACCACTGTAACCGCAACAGGCAGTTTGCATGGTAGGTCGTCAGTTGGTTTCGAAGGGGAAACAAGTGAGTGTGTACAGCTCTCTCAGACATCGATAGCACCAATGTTGGATGAAGGCAACATCATGTCTCCGCCTGCACTTTCCTCACAAACCTGCATTTTTCCAGGGACACCCTACTCAACACCATCTACACACAGCAGCCAGATCTCTGTCCCTCAGATGTGGTCAAATAAAAGGCCACTTCCTGCGACCCATGACAAAGCTAAGAGGTTGACTCTATCCCTCTGTAAGCTGTTGGCTACCGAAATGCTGCCTTTCTGCCTAGTGGACACACAGGATTTTAGAGACCTTATGTCTGTCGCTGTGCCCCAGTACCAGATGCCTAGTCGCCACTACTTCTCTAAGAAAGGTGTGCCCGCGCTACACCAGCATGTCGCACACAACATCACCGCTTCCTTGAGAAACTCTGTGTGTGAACGGGTGCATTTCACCACCGATACTTGGACCAGTAAGCATGGACAGGGACATTACATGTCGCTGACTGGGCACTGGGTAACTATGGTGATAGATGGTGAAGGGTCTGCTGCACAAGTCTTGCCGTCCCCACGACTTGTGTGTCAATTTTCTGTCTGTCCAAGTTCCGCCACTGCTTCTGCCTCCTCCACCTCATCTGGGTCCTCCACCTCCGCCCCAAGCCTGCCTGGTCAGGCCACCAGCGTTCTCACTGCGCAGAAGGAATCACGCACCCCTCATTACTATGCTGGCAGCAGAGCGCAACGGCATCAGGCGGTCTTTAGCTTGACATGTCTTGGGAATAAGAGTCACACAGCTGAGGAGTTGTGGTCAGCTCTGCGGTCCGAGTTTAATAAATGGTTGTCTCCACTCAACCTGCAGCCTGGTAAGGCCGTGTGCGACAATGCTGCAAACCTGGGTGCGGCCCTTCGCCTGGGCAAGGTGACACACGTACCTTGTATGGCTCACGTGTTGAACCTTGTCGTCCAGCAATTTTTAACACACTATCCCGGCCTAGATGGCCTTCTGAACAGGGCACGAAAACTGTCTGCTCACTTCCGCCGTTCAAGCGCCGCAGCTGAGTGACTTGCATCGCTCCAGAAGTCTTTCGGCCTGCCGGTTCATCGCCTGAAATGCGATGTGGCGACACGCTGGAATTCAACTCTCCACATGTTACAGCGACTGTGGCAGCACCACCGAGCCCTGGTGAAATACGTCATGACGTATAGCCTGGGCCAACGAGATGCAGAGGTGGGGCAGATCACCCTGATGGAGTGGTCTCAGATCAAGGACCTATGCACCCTTCTGCACAGTTTCGACATGGCGACGAATATGTTTAGCGCTGACAATGCCATTATCAGCATGACGATTCCAGTCATTTACATGCTGGAGCACACGCTAAACACTATTCGGAGTCAGGGGGTTGGACAACAGGAAGGGGAGGAACTACAGGAGGATTCATATGCGCAAGGGACAACAACATCACCAAGGTCCAGACGTTCATCATCACCAACGCAGCAGGCATGGGACCATGGTGGACAGGGATCGACAAGGGCGCATAGTAGCAGGCGAAATGTTGAGGAAGGTGCAGGAGAACATGAAGAAATGGAGGACGAACTGTCCATGGACATGGAAGACTCAGCAGATGAGGGAGACCTTGGTCAAATTTCAGTTGAAAGAGGTTGGGGGGAGATGTCAGAGGAAGAAAGAACGGTTAGCACCTCTATGCCACAAACACAGCGTGGACTTGGTCCGCATGGCTGCGCAAGACACATGAGTGCCTTCTTGTTGCACTACCTCCAACATGACCCTCGTATTGTCAAAATTAGAAGTGATGATGACTACTGGCTTGCCACACTATTAGATCCCCGGTACAAGTCCAAATTTTGTGACATAATTCCAGCCATAGAAAGGGACGCACGTATGCAGGAGTATCAGCAGAAGCTGTTACTCGATCTTAATTCGGCTTTTCCACCAAACAGCCGTGCAGGTGCAGGGAGGGAATCTCCCAGTTGTAACTTGACAAACATGGGACGGTCTCGTCATCTTCAACAGTCTACCCGTACCAGTAGCACCGTATCTGGTGCCGGTAACAGCAATTTTATGGAATCTTTTCATAATTTTTTTAGACCCTCCTTTGCAAGGTCACCAGAGACAACAAGTCTGACACATAGTCAACGGCTGGAGAGGATGATACAGGAGTATCTCCAAATGAACATCGATGCAATGACTTTGCAAATGGAGCCTTGCTCATTTTGGGCTTCAAATCTAGAAAAATGGCCAGAGCTCGCAACTTACGCCTTGGAGATTTTGTCGTGTCCAGCTGCCAGCGTTGTCTCTGAACGTGTCTTCAGTGCTGCTGGGTGTGTGCTGACAGATAAGCGCACGCGTCTGTCCAGTGACAATGTGGACAGACTAACTTTCATCAAAATGAACAAGTCATGGATCCACAAGGAATTTACTACCCCTGTGTCATCCTGGGGAGAGTAAATGCTTGTGGATTTGGAATGTGCTTGATGCAAATTTAGCTGTGAAGTGTACAACTAGGGCACAAGTGCTGCCACTGAAGGGGTGGGTGTGTGTGGGGCCCAATTTTTGGAAAAAACGGAGACTCCGCTTGGAGTAACCCTTGCTTGCTGTGTTTTTAAAAGAAGCCAAGATGAACAGAGCTGGGATCAGGAAAGACTTTGCTACCTACCCCGGTGTCATCCTGGGGACGGATAAGTATGGCGTATTTTTGAATGTGCTTGATGCAAATCTAGCTGTGAAGTGTACAACTAGGGCACAAGTGCTGCCACTGAAGGGGTGGGTGTGTGTGGGGCCCAATTTTTGGAAAAAACGGAGACTCCGCTTGGAGTAACCCTTGCTTGCTGTGTTTTTAAAAGAAGCCAAGATGCACAGAGCAGGGATAAGGAAAGACTTTGCTACCTACCCCGGTGTCATCCTGGGGACGGATAAGAATGGCGTATTTTTGAATGTGCTTGATGCAAATCTAGCTGTGAAGTGTACAACTAGGGCACAAGTGCTGCCACTGAAGGGGTGGGTGTGTGTGGGGCACAATTTTTGGAAAAAAAGGGAGACTACGCTTGGAGTCACCTTGCGGTGTTTTACATGATTTTAGAAGGGCGTGCCATGCCTATATCTGTGTCTCCTCTTTTTCCTTGTCCAGCTGTTTTGTTTTCGCATGAGTATATGTCCTTGTCACTTTCCCATGTGTTTGTGTTGTGTTGTGAGTTGTTTGTCACCTTTTGGACACCTTTGAGGGTGTTTTCTAGGTGTTTTTATGTGTTTGTGATTGCCTGCCATTGTTTCCTATGCAGTTCGAGTTCAGTTCGTCGAACGTTCGACGAGCCGAACTCGAACGGGACCTCCGTTCGGCGAACCGACCTCGAGCCGAACCGGGACCGGTTCGCTCATCTCTAATGATGAGGATGAAACGAGGGAGGACATTTCAGCAGACGATGATCCCAAACACACAGCCAAGGAAACTACTAACTGGTTTCAGGGGTAGAAAATAACTCTGCTAGACTGGCCGAGCCGATCACCAGAGATGAATCCAATAGAAATGTATGGAAGGAACTAAAGCTCAGAGTTCATAGAAGGAGCCGGGACCTGCAGGATGTGAGGAGTGTGTGTGTGGAAGAATGGACCAAAATCCCACCTGAGCAATGCCGGCAACTAGTGTCTCCATACAGGAGGCGTCTTGAATCTCATCAACAAAGGCTTTTGTACAAAGTATTAAATACATTTCAGTAAATGTGGATTTCTAAAGGTGGTAGTGACATGTATTTTTCCCCAGATGTCAGTAACAATCCATCCAATCCACACAGCAAAGATATCACACCATAGTTGCCCATAAATTAAGTTATGTCCTTAAGATGCAGATAATGTTGAGCACAATGGTCAAAGAAGTAAACTGGCCTGTTCATCTGAGTCCAAGCACAGCAGGTGCAATGACATCACTAAATTTTACCTACTGCTTGAAGCCTCAGTCTGCAACTGCACAGAGTGGAGTAGTTTTGAGTTTTTGGGGTTTTTTGCTTTATCAGTAAATTCTTGTAAGTGGCTGTAGGGCCTCATAGTATGGCTGGAGGCTGCAGGGACATCTTGCTGTGTGTGGGGTTGTGGGGGGCGTCCTACTGTGAGGGGCTGCTATGGGAACATGCATCATACTGTGTGTATGGAGGTACTATGGAAAAATTCACTGTGGGGGTATTTAACTGAGTTTGGGGGTCATTTTCTCAGTTATCATACGCTATAGAGTCCATGAAAAGGGCATTATAGTGGGCGAGAACACTGGAGGGCTTGAATAGGGGCAATATAACTGTAAGTGCTGCAATACATATCCCTCTCCCTGTACTTAACAGTTGGGAAGTATACCCTTCTGTGACTGCACCTACTCCGCCATGACCTTGCCTGCTACGCTAAAAAAATGTGGACGGGGTGCACACTTTGGATTTTTCCTATTCCCATGAGTTCTACGTATTCCCCTGACTCCAGACTTACACTGAGCACACCTGTAGATACATTTTCCAAATACTGCATTTCTGAATAGATACCCTGCTGATCTGCAAGGGCAATTTCATGAATGAAGAGAAGCCATAAGGAAGTAGGTTTTGCAATATTTTTTTCTTCTTTTTACCTGTTCTCCTGTATTTGGAGGAAGCAGAAAGGAGATATATACTGCAGGATGAGCTGTATATAAAGGAGACAGAAAGAAAATATATACTGCAGGATGAGCTGTATATAAAGGGAACAGAAAGAAAATATATACTGCAGGATGAGCTGTATATAAAGGGAACAGAAAGAAAATATATACTGCAGGATGCTGTGTATATAAAAAGGAACAGACAGGGGATATATACACTGTATGATGGGGCTCGATATAGAGGGGACATAAAAAAATATATACTGCATGATGGACTGTACATAAAGGGAACAGAAAATAGAGATATACTTAGGAGGGGCTGAAAAAAGAGAAACTGAAGGATTGGGCTCTGTGTATATTGGATGAGATTAGATTAGCTGTGTAAATGCACCAAAAATGCCTGTGTCTTTTACCTGTAAATTTCTGTGTGACGCCCTGGCCTATCAGGTCGTCACAAGGGTGCCGTGCAATCTGCCCCTCTGCATGGTACCCGCTCCTCCTTGGTTACGGGTCCTGTCACTTGGTGTTGCTACCAACAGGTGTACACAAATCCTGAGAAACACTCTGCACCACACCCACCAAACACCCATTGGGCAGCCTGAGGGGAATAGGGCCACCAGGAGGAGGGCTGGGAGAAGGAGGGCAGAAGTGTCAGTGTAGTTGTCGAGTTACAGAGTTGGAGAGTGGAGGTGGAGGGAGAGACAGCGGTGACAGTCCAGGTAACGCAGTGGAGCTGGGCTCCTGTACCCGTCCCAGGTGCCAGACGATGGCCTGGCCAGAAGGAGCTGGAACCCCGGTCGCAGGGGGCAGTGGCAGGGAGCACGGTTCTGCTACAGAGAGCAGGCCGGCTGCCTTGTGCTACAACTGGGCAGGGACCAGGGCACAACGGGGTACGCGGACTCTAGGCTGGGAAGTAGCTTCACACAGCCCAGTAATTCACCCGAAGGGAACGGAATCTTCAGGAACCGTTCCCCACCTGCTCCAGAATCGGGGTACAAGCTCAACAAAGGGGATAGGACTTCCCACAACCGTCCAGAAAATCCCAAACGTGAACCCTGAGAGCAAGCTCACCCTGCTAGCCACGCAGGTGAGTGGGACCCAAAACTCTTCAAGTGTAAGGGATCCAAACGTAGGACACACAGTGCCAAGGGACAAGGCTTCAGGCCAACAGGCAACGCCAAGAGGACACGGACCCAGTGTGCCCGTCCAAGGGCCACAGGGTGCTCAAGAGTTTGGTTTACCTGGTGTCAGCGTCAGTGACTTTGGACTGTGTGAGTACACGTTACCTCCTTGCACCCGTCGGGTTCCCCCACGTCAACCATCACCGGACCCCGGGACACCACTCCCCTGCCCACGGAGGGGTTAACAACTTTAGCTGCCCCACACCAGCGTCCACGGGCTCCCCAAACCGGCAGCGGTGGTCCCTCACGTTACCACACACTGTGGGTGGCGTCACGAACATTATCCCAAAACCACCAACAATTCCTCCCTTTTATTTCTGAGGGTGTCGTGTGACGCAGCCTCGGATCCGGAGACCGTCGCTCCTGTGGGTTTACACACAGCGATGTGTGGAGCTGCAGGAACGACAAACAACATCGTACCTGCGGTCGACCCGACATTATGGAAATGAACGACGTTACGCAGATCAGCGATATTGTACGCTTCTCTGCTCGTTCATCGTCGCACCTAGGATTTCCACGTTGCGATGTCGCTACCGGCGCCGGATGTGTGTCACTAACGACGTGAACCTGACGATATATCGGTAGCGATGTCGCAACGTGTAAAGCACCCCTTAAGGATACAGCCGGCTAAAGCACATATAAGGAGTTTAAGTGGCATAAATGAAAGACATTACACAGGTAAGACAACCAGCAGACTGGTGATTCCACAATAAATGGACTTCTGCTCTTTATGATTTTTGATACAAGACAACCAAAGTAAAATGTATTGGGACCTTGTTATATCGCTGTTGGGGACAGTATATAATGCCCTCTATTTTTTGGTACGACACTCCTAATATTCGCCTTCTACTTTGGAATATATCGTTAATCCCTATTCTACCCTAGAGCAACAACAAACAAGCAGTATGGGCGAACCTGGACTGTAAAAGTCCAGATTCGCACGGTTTCAACCATGCCCGAGTGCTAGGCCCAGGCCTAGAATTCTCAGGGAATTCTGTCTAATGATCCGGATCTGACACTTGGAAAATAAAGGAAAAATAAAAGAAATAGAATGAAGCACAGTGGAGGACCATGAGAACCTCCAGTGACAGTGATCACTCAGTCTCTGCCTGAACCTCCCAGGGGGCAGTCATGTTCTATGGCCGCTCAGTGTGAATTCCCATGGGACCTTGTGTGGACTTGAGGTTATTAAAGTGGTGAAAGAGGGTGGTTTTTTTTATCTTTTATTTCAAATAAAGAATTTTTGGGGTGTTTGTGTTTATTTTTGTCACTTACAGTTAGTAATTGGAGGGTCTCATAGACACCTCCCATTACTAATCTAGGGCTTAGTGGCAGCTGTGATTACTATCCCGATTGCCACCGCACAATGGTAATTCGGAAGAGCCGTGTAAAGAGCTGGGATTGTTACATCTAAAAGATGTGCAGCTGCAGGCTGCTAATTTTAGCCTGGGGGTGACTCAATAAGCATCGGTCTCCCAAGCCTGAGAATATCAGCCCCCAGCTGTCAGCTTTATCATGGCTGGGTATCAAAATTGGGGACGACAGCACACTGTTTTTTTTAAATTATTTATTTAAATCATTTTTAAAAAGTTGCATGTGGCTTATCCTATTTTGATACAAAGCCAAGATAAGTGCACGGCTGGGGGCTGCAGCCTGTATCCATAAGCTTTATCTGTGCTAGGTATCATAATATTGGGCACCCTATGACATATATTTTATTTATTTGTTTTTCTACCATTATAGTGAGCCGCAGACAGGGCCTGTGATTGGTTGCAGTCAGACATGCTGTCACACAGGCTGAAGACGAGTCTCACTGCAACCAGTCACAGATGCCAGAATGGCCGGTGGGCGGGGAAAGTAGTGCATATGCATGAGCAATAATTAGCGACCCCAGAAAAGAATGAGTGGCCGCGGGAGAAGTTTTGGCCATGCCGAAGCCTTAGTAAGTATGAAGCGCTTGCTCCTATCCCCTTATCCCTTCTACCATAATTATTAATTGCCGTATTCTGGTCTCCATAGACTTATATGGGGACCGGCGTCAGGCCAGATAACTGGGACCAATCTCGGGCCGGAACGGGTTTTTTTTTGTAATCCGGTTAGACCTGCCGGTTCAGTTATCTGTGAGTCTACCCATAACTAGAAACAAGCACAACCGTAGACCACCAGGTTAGTGACATTACCCCCTCTACATCTTTATATCAATATTTTTTGTTGTCCAAAGCTTGGTGCGTCTTATAGTCCGGCGCGTCTTATAATATGGTAATAAGAAGTTTCCATGTACTGTGCTTAGTGAACACTAATGCAATTCGGGAACTAACCCTTTAGGTGGCATCTTTTTTTTCTTTATGGAGCTGCTTCCTTCAAGCTTCTCCTCTTCCTTACTCTAATGGAGCCGGTCAGGACCCATGTGTGACAGTAATATTTACCCTGTTTTGCGGTATTTTATGGGTGGGCTTACCTGCACTCCTATGAAAACTATGAATTACTTTTTGCAATATCACATCCAGCACTTCTATGACTGAATGGAAGGACTGGTTCCCTTGTTCGGAGCCTCTCGCTGCTTCTCACGCTCCATTGCAGCACTGCCGGGAGAGGCCTCCTTAGTGCACATCTCATTTGTGCATTTATTGGTGAACGACTAATGTAACATTTAGATTACGCAGCGGTCCTGATTACATTTGCATGTGTTATAGATGCATCTGGTGGAAACAGGTCCAACTGGGGCATGCAGCAGTGTGACGGAGGGGATCTGCATAGCGAGACAGCGGGGGACACTGTGCCGAGCACATCAGCCTCCGCAATCCGCCTGCACACAGCCGCCGCCGTAATCTGATTTAGGAAGGAAACTCAGTGATGATTTAATGATTAAGCAAAGTGAATGTCATCATTAATATCGATCTCATGGGAATTCACTCAGATCCAATTCACGGGGACACTGGTTCATACTCAGAACATAATGAAATATAGAACGGTGCAAGCTGTGCCGGCCGCGGCAGGATATAGCATGGCGGATTTAATGGATATATATATATATATATATATATATATAAATCTACAGTATATACAGTACAGACCAGAAGTTTGGACACACCTTCTCATCTCTAGAATAACTGTTAAGAGGAGACTTTGTGCAGCAGCCTTCATGGTAAAATAGCTGCTAGGAAACCACTGCTAAGGACAGGCAACAAGCAGAAGAGACTTGTTTGGTCTAAAAAACACAAGGAATGGACATTAGACCAGTGGAAATCTGTGCTTTGGTCTGATGAGTCCAAATTTGAGATCTTTGGATCCAACCACCGTGTCTTTGTAGAAAAGGTGAACGGATGGACTCTACATGGCTGGTTTCCACCGTGAAGCATGGAGGAGGAGGTGTGATAGTGTGGGGGGGCTTTGCTGGTGACACTGTTGGGGATTTATTCAAAATTGAAGGCATATAGAACCAGCATGGCTACCACAGCATCTTGAAGCGGCGTGCTATTCTATCCGGTTTGCGTTTAGTTGGACCATCATTTATTTCTCAACAGGACAATGACCCCAAACACACCTCCAGGCTATGTAAGGGCTATTTGACTAAGAAGGAGAGTGATGGGGTGCTACGCCAGATGACCTGGCCTCCACAGTCACCAGACCTGAACTCAATCGAGATGGTTTGGGGTGAGCTGGACCGCAGAGTGAAGGCAAAAGGGCCAACAAGTGCTAAGCATCTCTGGGAACTCCTTCAAGACTGTTGGAAAACCATTTCCGGTGACTACATCTTGAAGCTCATCAAGACAATGCCAAGAGTGTGCAAAGCAGTAATCAAAGCAGAAGGTGGCTGCTTTGAAGAACCTAGAATATGAGACATATTTTCAGTTGTTTCACACTTTTTTGTTAAGTAATTCATTCCACATGTGTTAGTTCATAGTTTTGATGTCTTCAATGTGAATCTATAATTTTTAGAGTCATGAAAATAAAGAAAACTCTTTGAATGAGAAGATGTGTCCAAACTTTTGGTCTGTACTGTACTTATACAAATACCACTCCCTGCAGATAGGTATATCAATAATTTGGCTTCTTTGCCTCAATACTATGTTCTTTTTGCGATAGGTGAGTGAATCCATTCTAAATTAATCTATTTTGTGTTGAATTTTGCCTAATTTGTATAATATGGAAAGGAGATAATTTCCCGATTGCAAAGGTTCCCAAGACCCTGAGAACTGCGGTAGGGCAATCGGGGGTTGTGCCCCTATTAATGAGGCAGTGGTCCACATTTTCTCTATTCATTCTCTAAGGGACTGATGGAGATAGTCAAGCTCAGCGTTTATGTCATGGTTCTGACGTGCAGAACATCTTGTGCTCTTTTATGTTCTGCCATGCTGTCCTGCAGAGCCGGGACTTGCCTGTTCAGTCGCGCAGAGCGTTTTGCAGGTTAGATGCTCTGCTGTTTGTCTTGAGCTCTTGTGGACGGGTTGTTTCTCAGCACTGGGTCCTACGCTGGTGCAGGGATGGGCTTCTCAGATGCTCCTTGTTCCGGGTGATTGCTCTGCTTCATTAGGGAGCATGCTCACCCGGAATGTCGCCAGTCGTATTTCCTGGTGCCGTAATAAGTGCTCTTCCAAATTGTGTACAGTTATGTGATCTTGACTTCTCGACCCTGGACTGTAGTTGACTCTGCTCTGCTCCTGACTTTGTCATTACCTCCTGGCTTCTGACCTCAGACCTTCTCCTGATCATGCCTCCTCCTGCTCCCTGTATCCTATACGTCCTCTTCTGGATTCCTGAACCTCGGCCTGTATCTTGATCTCGTCTCTGCCTGCTCCCTGTGTCCTGTCCTCCCAGTTCCTGACCCCAGCTGATTTGACTACCTCTCCATTCACACTGCACGCAAATAATATCTAGCGCCACCTAGTGACTAGCACTACACTACACCACATAGTGTTGAGCATCACAGTTTAGCTGTTTTTTGGCACTCTGATAGGAATGAATGGAGCGGCAGTGCACATAATCGACCACCTTCCCAGGTCTTCAGGGGCCCAGCTCTCGGATTTGATGGAGATCACAGTAGTTGGACCCCCAGCTATCAGAAAGTTATGTTCTATCTTATAGATAAGGGACAACTTATAATCGTTGGAATGCCTTTTTATATGGAGTTGGTCATCTGCAGATATTATAGCTCCTGCTCTTCTGGGAAGGATTTCTATAAGATTAAGGACATGTCTAGGGGGATTTTTCATTTCATCCAGAAGTGTATTTGTGAGGTGACACTGATGTTGAGAAGAAACCGGGCTCACAATTTCCAGTGTACGTCATCCCAAAGGGTGTGGGATGAGGTCTGGACTCTGTGTGTCTGGTCAGGCTCTTCCACCAAGCTCCCTCAACCAGGTCTGTATGGACTTTTACCCTGTGCACAGTCATGAGGAGCAGAAAAGGACCTTCTCGAAACTGTTCCCACAAAGTTACTACATCCGTGACATTCTAATACGGGATCACACTGGTATCAGTGACCCCTTTAGCATGACCCATTGTCTTGCAAATGTAGGTAAAGGCAAAATTCATATAGTGTGTGTGTGTATATATATATATATATATATATATATATATATATATATATATATATAAAAAGCTGAGTGTATGTATGTGTGTATGTGTGTGTGTACATGTGTATGTCCGCTAAAGAAATTTGCACCGTCGCATTTCATGAAAGTTTGCACAGACGCCCCATGTAACCTAGGGAACGTCATAGACTATGTTTTGACAGGAAAATTTAACCCCGCGGTTTACAGTTAGTCTTCAAAATCATGCTTCCATTATGCTGAATGGAGGTGGGAGCTACTGGCTATTAATAGCAACTGTCAGTGGTTGCTATAGGAACAAAATAATCTGTTAGTATAAGAAGCTTATGTGTGAGGTAGTGAGACGGATAGAGAGAGACAGAGAGAGACAGACAGACAGAGACACAGAAAGAGACAGACGGCGAAAGAGACAGCCCTGGAAAGAGACAGCGATGAAAAGAGACAGAATGGCAAAGAGACCGCGATGGAATGAGACAGACGGGCAAAGAGACAGACGGGCAAAGAGACAGACGGGCAAAGAGATAGACGGGGAAAGAGACAGACGGGGAAAGAGACAGATAGAGAGACACAGAGAAAGAGAGAGACACAGAGATAAAGAGAGACAGAGAGACTGATACAGAGAAACTGATACAGACAGAGACAGACAGATAAAAACTCGAAGAGAGACAGCTACTATCCCGGGCAACGCCCGGGTACTACAGCTAATATATATATATATATATATATATATATATATATATATATATATATAGATATATATATATATATGTGATAGATAAAAAATCGAATAAAGCAGCACTACTTTGTTGGTTTTTGGTGAAAATCTCCAGGTTCCAATAAAACAATTGTCTTACATTAACTTCTTGGAAGAGAGGTAGATTGCATGGTTTGAGCAGAAATGCTGCTGTTTACAAGGGCAAATAAAGTTTCCTTTACGCTGTAATTGTCTCTTTACCAAATGGGTGGATGGATGGATGTGTGGATGGTTGGATTTGTAAATGGTTGGATGGACGGATGCGTAGATGGTTGGCTGATGGGATGCATAGATGGTTGGAAGGATGGATGTATGGATGGTTGGATGGATGATTGGGTGGATGGATGGTTGAATGTGTAGATGGTTGGTTGGATGGATGGTTGAATGAATGGATGGATGCGTATATGGTTGAATCGATGGTTGGATATGTGGATGGTTGGATGGTTGGATTTGTAAATGGTTGGATGGACGGATGCATAGATCTTTGGATGGAGGTTGGAAGGATGGATGTATGGATGGTTGGATTGATGATTGGTTGAATGGATGGTTGGATGAATGGATGGATGTGTAGATGGTTGTATGGATGGTTGGATGTGTAAATGGTTGGATGGATGGTTGGATTTGTAAATGGTTGGATGGACAGATGCATAGATGGTTGGATGGATGCATAGATGATTGGAAGGATGGATGTATGGATGGTTAGATGGATGATTGGATGGATGGTTGGATGTGTAGAGGGTTGCTTGGTTGGATGGATGGATAGATGAATGGATGGATGCGTAGATGGTTTGATTGATGCATAGATGGTTGGTTGGAAGGCTTGATGGTTGGATGTGTAGATGGATGACTGGATGGATGGATAGCCAAGGCTTGAACCCCAAGGTTGTGGAAATCTACTATGCCTCCTAGTATTTCAAACTAGTTTGATCGGATGATCTATACTTATCGTAATACAGGCGCCTCATGGATGTTTCATCTAAGGTTTTTCCCTGTTGAGGAAATTATGAAAAAAGTCACTCCTGACTCTTCACTCTTCCGTCACACACTCTTCTTCCCATTTCTTATAGACGGGGTATATTTACCCCGTTGGTTTTCTTTGCCACCGGCTCTGATTGGCCATGGTCTCCCTAACGAGGTTTTGAGAGTTGGGGTGATAGGGGGATATATTTTCCAAACATCATTGCTTCAATTATTATAAGGTTAGAGAGCAATTACAGAAACAGATATGAAAATGTCATTGATGTCTGACTTGTTATATATTGGTTATTTTTGCTTTTTCTTGAATATTTTAGCAAATAATAAAAATATTTCATGCAAAAAAAAAGAATAATATAGAATTTAGTAACACATTAAAAAATGAAGAAATGTATATCGTATGTGCGATTCTGATCTTTTATTTTCTCCCTTTTGTTCCAACAATTACCTGGAGGGCACAGAGAAAATTTCTTCTTCTTTCTGTCGCCTTCCACAACACACACCTGCTGTTTTATGACAACCTGTAGCTAATAATCACCTGATAAACTACAGGCTGCCATAAACAGCACTCGCGGATGACAGGTCTGCCGGGCGGCAGCAGGGGCGTCTGAGCCCCGATAGACCCCAGTATTACAGTGAGAACATTCTGCAGATGTATGGAGCGCAACAATAACATAACATTACACAATTGCTCCATGTATAATTCCTTATTAGAAGTGAACACAGAGCCTTAATATAAAACAAGCAGGAATAGTTTATACTGGGGGAATAAAGGCTGAGATTCATTCATGTAGCAGAGCTGAGTATGTCGCTTAAAGAGGAATTTTCACCAAAATTTTCATGTTGAAATGGACACAGGATTTAATACACTGTGTTCAGAATTATTAGGCAAATGAGTATTGTGATCACATGATGCTTTTTATACATGTCGTCCTACTCCGCTGTATAGGCTGAGAGCCAACTACCAATTAAGTAAATCAGGTGATGTGCATCTCTGTAATGAGTAGGGGTGCGGTGTAATGACATCAACACCCTATATAAGGGGGGCTTAATTATTAGGCAACTTCCTTTCCTTTGGCAAAATGGGTCAGAAGAGAGATTTGACGGGCTCTGAAAAGTACAAAATTGCGAGATGTCTTGCAGAGGGATGCAGCAGTCTGGAAATTGACAAACGTTTGAAGCGTGATCACCGAACAATCAACTAGCCAACAGGGTTGCAAGAAGCGTGTTGGGCAAAAAAGGCGCAAAATAACTGCCCATGAATTGAGGAAAATCAAGCGTGAAGGTGCCAAGATGCCATTTGCCACCAGTTTGGCCATATTTCAGAGCTGTTACTGGAGTATCAAAAAGCACAAGGTGTGCCATACTCAGGGACATGGCCAAGGTAAGGAAGGCTGAAAACCACCACCTCTGACCAAGAAACATAAGATTCCCGGAAGAAGGCGCACACCGAAACGTGCGTGTATGTAGGGATTATGCCGGAGCCCGTACTACACGAGGTATATGCTGCTGCCATGTGACTTTATTTCTGAACGTCATTTTCTTGTAAACTTTTTTGCTGAGCTTCTCTTTGCCTCCCCCTGACAGTGACGGCAGGTTTTTTACTGCTGGTACTATATATATATATATATATATATATATATATATATATATATATATTATATATATATATATATATATATATATATATATATATATATATATAAAAAAAATTGTTTGTTTAAAAGAACTGAAGTCCTCAGTGGTTGATACCTTTTAATGGCTAACTGAAAAGATGGTAATAATAGCAGCTTTTGAGATTACTCAGGTCTCTTCATCAGGCATGGTATAACACAAAATCTGAAGAGTCACATATTTATACACAACAGGACTTAGAATAGTGCAGTAAAAAAAAAAAAAAGTTATATGTCATTAAAAGGTATCAACCACTGAGGACTTTCTGTTCTTTTAAACAAAATTTTTTTTTATCTCTACTGGCTAACACGGTACAAAGATATATTTTACTTGTATATATATATATATATATATATATATATACTATATATGTTACTATATATATTTTCTACACTGTCACTGCCATAGATTTGTAATAAATGAGAATCTTGGCATCCACTGATTATTATGTAATTATAATTAATGATAATTATGTAATGTTGCAGTTACTCCTATGTATTTTTCTGGCGCCACCTGCTGACCACTATTTGTATTATTTATATTTTAACCATTTGTTATAATAAAGATATATTTTTTTTAAATGACTTCATTGCTGTGGTACAGAATTTTTTGCAAATTCCTTCTGTTGCCATCAAAATTTATGTTGGTGCCTGTTCACATACAGCCACCGCCTCCTATTCCATAGGCATTATTACTTAAGCACCACCTGCCTGGGGCTGTTCCGCCCTTCATCCATGTTTGCTGGTCCGGCACTGTGGGGGCCAGTTCTGACATCGTGCTGGTGTGTGGTTCTGCCACACACACTGGCACCTGGACTGCCCTTTTACTCGCAGTTGTCAGCCCTTGCAGCATGGGAGCTGTTCTGACACTTCTCAGGTAGGTGATGTTCTTATACGGTCCTGCGCATTACACAAGACCTTATGGTACGTATATAAATTATAAATGTAGTGTAGGGACCCCCCTTATAGAGATTTGCCGTGACGGGGCAGGGGGGCTCAAATCATTGATCAATTATTTGCCAAAAATCTCATTGAATTGTCACAGTAGGAATGAATTTGTGAATATTACACTTTTTACCTTCTCATTGTTGCATGCCACTCATAAGCAGTGCTGGCTCCCCTCCTTTTTTGTTTATGATTGGTCATCTTCAGACAGAAAGAAGAATTACACACCCCCAGTGAAAATTAAGGTGTTAATCATTTGTGCTTTCTAATCATGCAGGAGGCTAGACCAGAAGATCACCTCTGTCTGTCTAACACACTGAGATACCTACTCTAAGAAATAGTAGGGGCGTCTTCTTCTTAACTTTGAGTGTTGCTGCTGTTTATGATTGGTCAGCTTCATACAGGGAGAAGAAGTAAATTCCCCCAGTGAAAATTGTCTGATACACTCACTTAGACTTTAAAAAAAAAGTTAACTCATTAGATTGCCAATATCTCTGCAATGGTTAGACAAAAAACAACAACAAAAATATTGTATTCCGCTCTGCAGCCACTATTACATCGATTGTCCAGTTCAATATGAAAACTTTTGTGAAAGGCTCCCTATAAGAATTTTGCATCACAGCCTTGTGGTCATGCTAAGTAGCAAACTCAGCTCTCCTACATCTGTAAACATAACATTGACATAAAGCTTATTTGCTTTAACTTACTGGATATATAATTCACTATGGGAAATTAATATTCCCGGAACAGATGCTAGAGGCAATGTATCTCTCTAGTAGAAGGATCCTGAGCTGCATCGTCACTTCTGAGCTCTGCTTTATATTCAGTATGAAGAACGGTGCACGTCGACCCAGATAAAATATCATACCGGGAACCGGCTGAACATATGGTCTCCCTGGTGTGCATGGAGCTGGAATCTCAGGCAGTAAAGTAATATCACTCTTCATATTCCGGTGTATGAGATATTTATCAAACTGCTACAAATTCTGTGATTTCATTGGCTACATGAAGCTTCCCCCAGAGTAGTAAATACAATGTATCAATATTACCCACAGCGACCAATCAGAGCTCAGGTTCCATTACCCTCTCGCCACAATCTCATGCTTATACCTTTTATCATCCAGACCGGGGATAATATTAATGACAAAAATGTGAAAGTTTGTAAAAAAAATAAAAATTGGTATGTGTTGCCATTTTAGAAAGACCTGTATTGTTTATTTTTATTTTTTTATGTTGATGGAGCTTTGTAAAGGTTGTTTTTTATGTGGTTACATTTTAATCACTTTTCATTTCAATTTTCCTCTCTTTACCGTATGGGTTAATTAATTTTGTGTTTTTATATACCACATATCTTTTTATTAATTCATTTTTCAACATGGGAAATGAGGGGTGATTCAGTGTTTTAAAATCATTTTGTAAAACTTTTTTTTATTTTTTTTGCTATATTTTTTGGTATTTTATGGGATGTGAACCTGCAATCCTTTGATTTCTTGTTCTGTTTAATTCAATGCCACAATTCTTCAGTATGCAGTTTATATCTTGGTCTCTTATGAAGACCAGGCTGAAACTGAGCTTCACAGGAGTATTAAGAAGCTAACAAAATATTCACAGGACATGAAAATAGTAACTGGCTGGAGGTGTATATGAAGATCCAACACCCCAAGGATATACAGGCTTCAATATTTGCAAAGTAATATGCAATATCGCAAAAACATAGCTAGAATCAGCAACCAAACAACCTCAGTGGTATGATTGAGTGACATGCAGTTTAGTAGTTGGCCGTCTATTCATTCCAAAATGCCAACTATATACGTATACTGTTTGTATGTATATATATATATATATATATATATATATATATAAAAAAAAAAATATATATATATATATATATATATATTATATAAAAAGCTAATACGAAACGTGCGTCGGGGCTCTCTGCTGGGAACATGTACAGGTACCTTATTAGGGGTAAGCATGTTGATGAAAGTTTTTTTTCAGTACACACACAAATTATATATATATATATATATATATATATGAGAGAGAGAGAGAGAGAGAGAGAGAGAGAGACTCGCTGTAGTACCCAGGCGTTATCCGGGATAGTAACTGTCTCTCTCCCACTCACTGTCTGTCTGTTTCTTTCTATCTCTCTGTATTTCCATCAGTCTGTTTCAATCTCTGTATCTGTCTCTCTCTCTCTGTCTTTTTGCCCAGCTGTCTCTTTCCTGGGCTATCTCTTCTCCGGGCTGTCTCTTTCTCGGGCTGTCTCTTTCTTGGGCTGTCTCTTTCCCGGGCTGTCTCTTTCCCGGGCTGTCTCTTTCCCGAGCTATCTCTTTCCCGAGCTCTCTCTTTCCTGGGCTATCTCTTTCCCGGGCTCTCTCTTTCCCGGGCTATCTTTTTGCAGGGCTGTCTCTTTTCCTGGTCTGTCTCTTTTCCTGGTCTGTCTCTTTTCTTGGTCTGTCTCTTTGCCCGGCTGTCTGTTTGCCACACTGTTTCTTTCCCGGGCTGTCTCTTTCCCGGGCTGTCTCTTTCCCGGGTTGTCTCTTTTCCTGGTCTGTCTCTTTTCCTGGTCTGTCTCTTTTCTTGGTCTGTCTCTTTGCCCGGCTGTCTGTTTGCCACACTGTTTCTTTCCCGGGCTGTCTCTTTCCCGGGCTGTCTCTTTCCCGGGTTGTCTCTTCTCCTGGTCTGTCTCTTTTCCTGGTCTGTCTCTTTTCCTGGTCTGTCTCTTTGCCCGGCCGTCTCTTTCCTGGGCTGTCTCTTTCCCGGGCTGTCTCTTTGCCCGGCTGTCTCTTTCTCTGGCTGTCTCTTTCTCTGGCTGTCTCTTTGCCCAGTCTGTCTCTTTATGTATGTCTGTCTTTTTCTGTCTCTCTCTATCCGTCTTTCCTATCTTTTCAAACATTTTATTTTGTTCCTATAGCAACCACTGACAGTTGCTATTTATAGCCTGCAGCTCCCAGGTCCATTCAGTTTAATGGCTGTAGGATTTTGTAACGTAACTGGAAAGCACGGGGTTAAATTTTCCTGCCCAAACATAGTCTACGACGCTCCCTGGGTCACATAAGGCGTCTGTGCAAAAGTTCGTGATTGTACATGCGATGGTGCGGATTCCTTTAGCGGACACACACACATACACACATACACACATACACTGAGCTTTATATATTAGATATATATAAATATATATATTTATATATATAAATATATATACAGTTAGGTCCAGAAATATTTGGACAGTGACACAATTTTGGCGCGTTGGGCTCTGCATGCCACCACATTGGATTTGAAATGAAACCTCTACAACAGAATTCAAGTGCAGATTGTAACGTTTAATTTGAAGGTTTGAACAAAAATATCTGATAGAAATTGTAGGAATTGTCACATTTCTTTACAAACACTCCACATTTTAGGAGGTCAAAAGTAATTGGACAAATAAACCAAACCCAAACAAAATATTTTTATTTTCAATATTTTGTTGCGAATCCTTTGGAGGCAATCACTGCCTTAAGTCTGGAACCCATGGACATCACCAAACGCTGGGTTTCCTCCTTCTTAATGCTTTGCCAGGCCTTTACAGCCGCAGCCTTCAGGTCTTGCTTGTTTGTGGGTCTTTCCGTCTTAAGTCTGGATTTGAGCAAGTGAAATGCATGCTCAATTGGGTTAAGATCTGGTGATTGACTTGGCCATTGCAGAATGTTCCACTTTTTTGCACTCATGAACTCCTGGGTAGCTTTGGCTGTATGCTTGG